>NC_069500.1:122399290-122526790 GCF_027579735.1 Bombina bombina
AAATGTAATATTACTAGTATTATAGTCAGCCAAACTATTTAAAGTGACAGTGTAGTCGAGATTAAACTTTCATGATTCAGAGAGAACAGCAGTTGTTGAAAAGCATAGGTAGCCTCAGGAGCAGCAATGCTAGCACATATCTGCATATTTACCCCCAGATGTGTTCAGATAGCTCCCAGCAGTGCATTGCTGCTTATTCAACAAAGGATACCAAGAGAATGAAGAAAATATGATAATAAGTAAATTGGATAGTTGTTTAAAATTGGACAATTTAATTGAATCATGAAACTATTTGTGTTTCATGTCCCTTTAAAGATCCAGATCACCTTTCAAGATACCAAATCTTTTAAATATCTTTATTTATTAATATAAATTCATGACTATGTTAGCCTGTGTTGAGGTAATATTAAAGGAACATTAAACACTTTGATGTTTTTTTATTTAAATGTTTAATTATGTGTAATAAGACAAATTTGCAACATATTTTCATCATGAAATTTACCACTTTTCATATAATAATAATTGCAATTTTGAGAGCTGAAATTATACACTGCAGACTTCTCAAGGCTAACTCTGCTACATAACTGTACCTAATTTGCTTTAGAACATAACAACTGCAAAACAATGCAGTTTATGCTAACATAATGATCTTGGCTAGTTTTGTCACCTACAGACTCAAGCTTGGATTAGCTCCTCCAAATGACGCTAGCTGAGGTGTATTTGGCTATTAAAATATCCCCCATTCTATAGGTGTGTATAAATTGCATAGATCCAGACCATATTATTAAAATTTAAATTTAAAGGAACATGTTAGCAAAATATTGAATCACTTGGGGGAAAAATATTACATTAGCATTTATATTTAAAAGAGGAAGAGAAAATCTCTTCAGTGGCCACATTCCATTGTAAAGGTACTTTAAACATCCAATCAGGTTGCTTGTCCCTGGACTTGCAAGAGTGCTTGCATCTGGCATGTGCAGGCACAGTCATGTTATTTACCCCCTCAGTTTAAGAATGTTTACTATGAAATCTCAAGAGATTATGATGAAATCCCTCAAGATCACAGTAAAGCAAAGTGTAAACTCAGGGCTGAACAGACTGATTGACTATTGGGTATTTCCCACCATGCAATAAACAGTAAAAATAGTAGCTGAAGGATAACTGCTCATGTAGCACTCACTGAGCTGAATAAACTTTACATAGAGATGTTGATGTAATATTTTCTAGTCAGCTTCTTACAGATTTGCTGCATTACTTTCAAGTGCCTTAGCATATGGGTAGCACGTCCCTTTAAGAGTATCTTCTGTGCTGTGACCAATTATGGCATAAATAAGCTCTGTTAAATATCAAGCAAACTCTGTGCAGTATGTAGCATGAAATGCACTCCTGTCTCTGGCTATACTGGAATTTCAGATTTCATTTACAGGCAAAGAAAATACAATGGGGCCGATTTAACAATGTGCGAGCGGATATGATCTGCTGTCGGCATTTATCATTGCACAAGCATTTCTAGTGAAATGCTTGTGCAATGCTGCTCCCTGCACATTCATGGCCAATCGGCCACTAGCAGGGGGTGTCAATCAACCCGATCGTATCCGATTGGGCTGATTGCTGTCCGCCGCCTCAGAGGGGGCAGATGAGTTATGGAGCAGCGGTCTTAAGTCCGCTGCTTCTTGACTCCTGTTTCTGGCAAGCTTGAAGGCTCACGCGGAAACTGCTGCATTCGCAGCATAATACATTGGCCCCAATACATTTTTTTAATGGCAATTCAATTTTGATTTTAATGTAAATTTAAAGGAATCGTCTAGTCACAATTAAAGGGAAATGAAACCCAAAATTATTTATTTCATGATTCAGATAGAGAATACAATTTCAAACAACTTTCCAATTTACTTCTATTATTTAATTTGCTTCTTTCTCTTGTTATCCTTTGCTGAAATGTTTATCTAGGAAAGTTCATGTGCAGCAGAGAACCTAGGTTCTAGCTGTTGATTGGTGGCTGCATATATAAACCGATTGTCATTGGCTCATCCATGTGTTCAGTTAGAAACCAGTAGTGCATTGCTGCTCCTTCAACAAATGATACCAAGAGAATAAAACAGATTAGATAATAGAAGTAAATTAGAAAGTTGTTTAAAATTGTATTCTCTATCTGAATCATGAAATAAATTTCCCTTTAAATGTCCCTTTAAACTTTCATGATTCAGATAGAACATGCAATTTTAAGCTAAGTAGCAAACGGTCGCTCCAAACTTACCAGCAGCTGTGATCCTGGGCTCTCACTAGTGACGTCAGATGCCACAATAGCAATAAGGCAGCAATGAAAAAGTGCACACATGGTGCAATGCCGGTTCCAAAGCAGTGAACCAACTGCTGACTCAACGTAGTAAAAAAAGCTATCTAGCAGCACAGCAGTGTATTAAAATATTTTTTTTTTATTTAAAAATGTTAAAATAGTAAGTACATTTGGCAACTTTGAGCTTGGGAATATGACATGTCCATTACTATCCTAGATAAAGACATTCAACAAGTGGCCCTCCTCACAAAGAAAACCCTACACTGTGCAAACTCTATCGAATCCTATATGAAAATCCTTCTGCGATGGTACTACACCCCAGCTTGACTCTCACAGATGTTCCCAAACCATTCCCCCTTGTGTTGGAGAAACTGTGGAGAGAGAGGCGCAGACCTCCACATTTGGTGGAACTGCCCAGCACTTGCCATTTGCTGGGGACAGGTGTTTCAAATATTTAAAGACATGGGGCTTACTTTACCACAGAAATCTGAAATAGCCCTGTTACATATTTTCCCTCCCAAAATTCCAAACTCTCAAACTAAACTGGTCATCTTCATTTTAGCGGCTATGAAACTTTGCATAGCGAGGGCCTGGAAACAGTCTGCACCCCCTAAGATTTCAGTGATACATGAGACAATAAAATACTTTGCTAAGATGGAAAGAAGTTTTTATCTTACTCTGAACAAAGAAGATCTGTTCTGGGATATTTGGGAACCATGGTTCCACTACAACGAAACACTGGATAAAGTTGACAAGATCTAAATTCTCCTTCTCCTCACCTTGTGGTGAGCCTTATACACCCTATCTGGACCCCTCCCTACATCCCCCCCCTCTCCTCCTCCCCCCCCCCCCCAGGTCACTCATCACGTCTGGAACCGGTTACATAGACACCTAGAGAGTTTTTTTATGGAAGCCAGAACACACAAATCTAAATTCAATAACCTTTATGTAGAAATGATTATAGCTCACTCAAAATGATTGCTTGTAACTGTTGTACTAAGTTCTTCTAAGTTGTGTGAGGGATCACTTGTTTCTTGAAAATGTTATTACACTAAAATGTTTCAGCAGACTAATATAAATAAACGTGTTGTAGTGAATTCTATTATGTGCCACTTTCGGCTATTTATCATTTACTAAGAACTATAATATGTGGACTTGGATTGGACTCTGTTGCTTAGAAATGGACGCTAAACTAGATACTGACACTTACCTGATCCTGTCCATATATACTTACTGTTTTTGTGTTACGAGTTGTCATCCTAGTAGTTGTACTACTATTTATGTAAATTCAATTTCTAAATAAAAACTATTTAAAGAAAAAAAAAATTGTAAGTACAAAGCAAGGACAAAATGCTTTACGCGTTTCTCGCCCCCTAGTGGTGCTTACTCATAGACTGCAGGGGGCACGAAACACATCAGACGTTTTGTCCTTGCTTTGTACTTATTATTTTAACATGTTTAAATAAACATTTTTTCTTTAATACACTGCTGTGATGCTGGATAGCTTTTTTTTTTTACTATGCAATTTTAAGCACCTTTCTAATTTACTCATAATTTACTCCTATTATAATTTTTTGTTCTCTTGGTATCTTTATTTGAAAAAGCAAGAATGTAAGCATAGGAGCCAGTCCATTTCTGGTTCAGCACTTGTGTAGCACTTTCTGATTGGTGTCTAAATGTAGCTACCAATTAGCAAGCGCTACTCAGGTGCTGAACCGAAAATGGGCTGGCTCCTAAGCTTACATTCAAATAAAGATACCAAGAGAACAAAGAAAAATTGATAATAGGAGTAAATTAGAAATTTGCTTAAAATTGCATGCTCTATCTGAATCATGAACGTTTAATTTTGACTAGACTATTCCTTTAAAGATTAAGAATTGGGAAATAAAAATTATGAAAAATGATTCCTATTGCACATATATATTTTTTTATATAGCACCTAAATTTAAAAGGCCATAATAGTAATAAAAAAATACATGCAATAATTCATTAGAGCATGTCATTTTAACACTAGCAACCCCACACTACTAAATGTTTAATCCCCATATTAGAAGTACCAGGAGTAAAAGTACTTTTCACTCAAGACCTGCAGAGCGCTGATAGTGCAGAGCGAAAACTACTGCTAATTCAATCAGCAGCGATAGTCACATGACTCAGCGGTACAACAAGTGCTACTGAGTGGAATAGTGTCAGTTTCCGCTCTGGACCAGCAATGTTTTGCGGTACTTTTACAGTGTACTTAACCCCTTTGTGTGGGTTAAACACATAGTAGTACAGGGTTGTTAGTCTTAAAATGACATGCTCTAACAAATTAGAGCATGTCATTATTTGGCTATTCTTGCCCTTTAAATACAATCAAATAAGTAGTTTATGTAGCTGTCTACATTTGTCATTTTTTTGCTTTCTCTTTTTTGCCCGATCACTTTTCTTTTTTCTAAGTATTTATAAATTATATTTATTAATGATATAAAAGATGAGCATCTGTTATAACTTTTTCCACTTATTTGATTTATAACATAATATTTTTATTTTTTTGATTTAAACAGATTTTATTGAGATTCAAAACATACAATAAAAGGACGTTACAAAAGAAGTCCCAAAAGCATTACAAATAAGTCACGATATACATCAAAGCTCAGTATGTGCATGCAAGGGACACAAATATGCAGTAATCTCAAGACATATGTATAGACTTCTGTATATGACATCATATTTGGTGTAATTGAAATCACAACAAACTAAACAGATATGAGTAATATATATTACTGAAAACCTGGTTTATCAACTATAGGTCCTGAACTATGTAAGGTCAAACAGGTTACCTCAGCTGGTCATGTTGTTTAATGGTCAAGGAAAAGGGTAGGGTTGAGGGGAGGGAGAGAGGGAAAGGGAGTCAGCTAGTGGGAGAGGGGGGAGGGACAGGGGGAAAAGGGGGAAGAAAGAGGGAAAAAAAAAAAAAAAAAAAGGGGAGGACAAATGCGTAATCTTAGGGAGGGGTGAGGGATAATTGCGTTCAACAGATTGTGTTTTTAGGCGGGTTTCGCCCAGACTATCTAGCATTCACTTCATTGGATATTAATCCAGTCTTCCCAAATCATCCAATAATCTTCCATCTGCTCCAAGGCATTGTATGCAAATTTTTCCATTTTAGCCAGATATTGAACTACCTCACAAACAGTGGTAATAGTGGGCGGGTCAATTTGTTTCCATGCCCTGGCGATACACAATTTTGTGGCCGCCAGAATATAAATCACAAGCTGTTTACCGCACTTGGGTAGTTGATTATCAAATATGTGGAAAAGAGCCTGGCTAGAGGTCAACTGTATATTCACATTCATGGAGTGCAGGAGGGTCTCAACATCTCTCCATAGAACAGAGATTTTTGGGCAGGACCACCACACATGAGAGTCTGACCCCTCACCTCCGCATAGCCTCCAGCATCTGGACGAGGTCGAAGGGAACATTTTAGACAGCCTGGTGGGTACTCTGTACCACCTGAGGATGAGCTTCATGTAACCCTCGAAGATGGTTGTGCAGTGGATTGTTTTTTTGGTTAAAGTAATGGCTATGCTCAGTTCTGCGTCTGAGACTTTTAAGGGCAGTTCACTGCACCATCTTTTAATTTGACCAGGAAGACCAACCGTATGGTCCCGCAAAACGGCTCGATAGTGGAACGTGAGCGGTTTATATGAGCCCAGTCCATTTATCCATCTCTCTTCCCATTGTGAGTGCGCCCTAAGACCACAGGTTCCAAACTTCCAGGAGTGAAGGAAACTAAGTATTCTTGAACACTCAAAATGGAACCAGAGAGGTGGTCCTCTCAGAGATTCAAGAACCTGGGAGACTGTCAGCAATCTGCCATTCAAGAATAGTTGTTCCACTGTGACAAGATCGTGCTGAATCCAATATTCAACATGGATGTCAGGACGGTCCCACATCAGGCCCCGTAATTGGTGGATTGGCGAGGGGTGCGGAGCAATCTGCGAGTGATGTCTGAGCGTATGCCATATTTTGATATTATGTTGTACAACTGGGTTGATGAGTATATCAATCAGTTGTTTATGGCTTGGAACCCACAAAAGGCTAGGAAGGTCCAATCCCTCCGGCAGCTGGAATCCCTCCAATCTAAACCAACCTGGCCTCTCAGCCATGGGTCCCCAGGCTGTGATGTGCGAGAGTCGTGTGGCCTCATAATTAAGGTATATACTGGGGAAAGCAACACCGCCTCTGGCATACTCCCTCTGCATAATTTTGTGACTTATTCTCGGAGGTCTATGAGCCCAAACATACCCGGCAAATATCCGATGGATCTGTTGTAGGATGCCATAGGGAACATTTAGGGGGATGCATCGGAAGAGGTACAGCGCCTTAGGAAGCATGGACATTTTTACAGTGGCCACACGTCCCAACCAGGAGACTTCTTTAAAGTCCCATCTGCTTGCTAGGTTCTTTAGTTCCTTAATTAAGGCGTCATAATTCAATGATATAATGTTATCTGTATCCGCACTCAGATAAACACCCAGATGTTTAATAGCATCTGCTGACCAATGAAAGTCATGGTCGTCTCTCAACTGTGAGAGGTGTGCATTGGAAAGATTAATTCCATAAGCTTCAGTTTTAGTCTTATTCACTTTGTAATAGCTTAGCGCACTAAAGCTGTCTAAAGTGGTAAAGACCTCCGGAACCGATGACATGGGGTTCGTAAGAAGGAGGGTCACATCGTCGGCGTACAACAAAATTTTCTCAGAGGTAGTGCCCATCGGCAGTCCCTCTATGTTTGGAGTAGACCGAACCAGCTCCGCCAACGGCTCCATGACTAAGGCAAAGAGCAGGGGCGACAGTGGGCACCCCTGCCTAGTACCGTTAGAGATAGCAAATGTTGGGGAACAGAAGCCCGTTCCTCTTACCCTAGCAGATGGGTTCGAATACAAGGCCTTGATCATATTGATGGCCCGAAGCGGGAAGCCAAAAGCTCCTAGCGTTCTCCACATATATTCCCACCCTGTCGAACGCCTTTTCGGCATCTAAGGACAGGGCCAGGAGGGGGGTATAACATAACATTTTAATATAGTTTCTAAAAAAAATTATACTTTTATAGGGGAAGAAACATAGAAAAGGAAATGCATATTCCGCCAATTGACAAATGAATGTAGTGCGCACCTTTGCAAATCAATAACATTATATATTACAGCTAATTGATTAATTGAAGTATTTCACTTAGTTGCTACAGTGACTTGTGTTACATATTGGTTTGTGAAATAATTAACCCATTTCAACCTTTTTTTCCTCTCTCCTTTACAAACATCTTACTAAGGACCTGGGGCGCGATCGCATATATACGGCGCAGGTTTTGGTGCAAGCGTGGGAACCCACGCCGCCCGTAATTTCACCTCGCACATCTGGGTATTACATATACTGCGCCGTTAGATGCTAAACTGGTGTAAGTAGGACAAACTGGTGATCCTCTGAAATGTGCGCAAATACACATTTTAGTCGTCACAAGTAACTTACGCCAGTATTTTATCCACGGAAAGTGTAAAAAAAGAGTAGTTTTATGCAAATTAGGCTAACACTCGTAAAAATGAAAAGCAATGTCATATAAAAATGTGGCACGTAATTACGCTATTCAAAATTCATATATAAACCCATATATAAAGAGATGAAGGCAATACAATTATGATTTTCCATTGTTCTCTCCTCCAAGTATTGTTGATTGTTTTGAGAAGAAATTTAAAGTAAATAAGCAAGTATATGTCCACAATGTGATAAAGTACCTACAAGCTCAATCCATTTGATTATGTTGTGGCTTCAAACTATTTCAAATACACAAATAAACCTTAAAAAAAACAATATCATAGTATACTGTCCCTTTAACCATGAAATGCTGCTTAAATGTATGTGTTTGTTAAGGCTTCCAGGGAGTTACGTTGCTTTTTTAGTCAGTGCAAGGGTTCCTGCGCCTGCAATTTGTGGCAAGATAAGAATGGAGTAGATTCTCTGAATTCTGTTTCCCCTTAATGTATTCCACATGACTTATACCTAAAGCAGATTATTAAATGTATGTTCCTTAATGTTTAATTTTATATTTGAAATAGCTGCTTTTGCTCAATAAAACCATCAACTATTGTTTGCAAGGACAAGCCCATACAAATAGGCTGCACCTGCAGGTAAAGCAAACTTGCTCAAGTTGTCTCAACGCACAGTCTCATAGCTAATGGTTGGGGTTCAATGAGCACAGCCAGCTATTTCATATACAAAAATCCCTCTCTCCTATCCCCCCACTGGTAGATTAGTTAGTGTTATTTTCTCCAGTTTACATAGCTTTTCTACAGATAATAGATTGGTATTCATATTTTTCAATATAGGTAGCAGTTTCAACAGTCAATAGGTAAAGCAGCTGCTTGCAAAAAATTAACTATACTCCTGCAGCAAAAATTAACCAGTGGGAACACATTTTGGGGAGAAAATTTTAGAGCACAACATCCCTAAATTATACAACTGATATTGTAGTATACGTGTTCATTGCCTGATAGGGACAACAACAATCAAAACATAAGCTTCTAGCCTCTACAAACATTAAATACAAATAAAAATTGTGATACACTTGAAAATATCCTTTTTAGATGCAGAAAATAAATAGTTGCAATTTATATATTTTTAAAATCAGAACCAGCTATAAAGATTTAACATATTGTTCTATGCAAAAGCCTTCATAGCATTCATTGTAATTTTTTGTTGTTAAACAAACTATTGGTTGACTTTACAAATGCAATATCACCACGTAGCTGATTTTTATAGTGTTACTTTGGTCAAAGCAGATTAATAAAAAGTGTGCAGTGTGCACTAATCAGCCTGCAATGATCAATAATTTCCTCTAGAGGGAGAAGTAAATTTCCAGAAAATGTATACACCAGGCTCCAATGTCTCCATTAGGAAAAGGGTGTCATACAAGATTTTATATCCCCAGCCTGTCTCTGCCTTTCACAGGCTCATTCCTTTTGCTCACTTAAGGTGGATTTGCACAGTTGGTGGTTTATCTTTTGAAAAAAAGAACTATTCACAATAACAATAATTCTGCAAATTGTTTCTGCAGGTGGGCTACACAATGAGTTAATATTTATAAAAAACTTTAACATATCCTGTTGTAATTTAATTATCACATGTATGTTCTGTGGTGGGTATATATATATATATATATATATATATATATATATATATGTGTGTGTATATATATATATATATATTTGTATCTATATGTATGTGTGTGTATGTATGTATGTATATATATATATATATATATATATATATATATATATATACACACATACGCATGCAAGCACGCACATACATACAAATACACACAAACACACACTTGCACATGCACATACATACATACATACACACACGCACATACGCACATACATACATGCACACGCACATACATACAAATACACACAAATGCATGCATGCACATACATACATACACACACGCACATACGCACATACATACATACACACACACGCACATACATATATACACACAAGCACATACGCATGTACATACATACATGCACACGCACATACATACAAATACACACTAATGCACACATGCACATACATACACACACACGCACATACATACATACACACAAGCACATACGCATATACATACACGCACATACATACAAATACACACAAACGCACGCACGTACATGCATACACACATATACATAAATACACTCACATAGATACATACATACACATACACACGCATATACATACATACACGCACATACATACAAATACAAACACACACGCGCATGAACATACATACATGCACATACACACACACATACATACATACACGCACATACAAACATACATACATGCACACGCAAATACATACAAATACACACAAACATACGAACATACATACATACACGCACATACATACATGTTCATACATACAAATACACACAAACACACGCACATACATAAATACACGCACATACATAAATACACACGCACATACATACATACACATATATTTAAGAATTAAGGATAATTATTGTAGCTAGGATAATTTTAGATAGAAGCCTTTTGTAATATTCTGCATTAGCAAAATTGCTTCTAGTAAAAGTTGTTCTGTTTCAGGGCAAATGTACTGTTTATCTCACTAAATTAAGCTGTTTGTCTCGAAAATTCACAATGCACTTATTACACAGATAGAGAAAAAGACACGTATACAAAATGCAAAGAAAATACAATCTAAGTTATACCGTAAACACTGATTAGGTGGCCAGCAACAAAGTTGCAGGACAACCTATTGTTATTGTTCGGATTATTATTATTATTATTATTATTATTATTATTATTATTCTTTTTATTCCGCCAAGCTTTGTATTCAATTGCCCATAACTGCTTAACTGTTTTTGCAAAGCTCTTAAAATCAGGTATGCTGGTACAGCCTATTGCTGTGCTACATCTCATGCAAAATTGAACTCATAGGTCACATGCTCTGGCAGCCATATTGTTTTTTGCGACAAATTTCGACAAACGCTTAAAAATCTTTAGCTCTGGAACTGCTTATGTTACAACTTTGAAACTCGCTGTGCTTAGTGCTACTATGACCTGAAATTGCTATTGCTCAAGAAAAGTGCCTAGGTCACATGATGTGGCAGCCATCTTGCATTTTGCGAAAATATTCAAACATCTTCTTCTCCTAAACCGCTTAGTGCAATGACACGCAATTTTGCACATATGCTCTTTGCAAGGTCCTCTACCAAGTTTGTTCAAACTACGATTTTTCCATAATCAAAATGGCTGCTGTGAGACATTAACCTTTTTATCGCCATTTAATTGCGTAAATTTGCACTTTATACATTAGTTTTACAATATTTAACAATATTACAGTGTAATAGACACATGATTACACATAGTCATAACCCTTAAAGACAATATTGCAGTTAAAATTCGCATTGCGCAATCGCCTTCGTGAAATGAAACATTTGCAAATTTTCATGAAACTTCTGCAAATTGTAGAGGTCTATAGTGAGCATTAGTATGTGCAATTTGAAAGCCATACATTGCATAGCTTGGCGGCCATTTTGTTTCGTATGCACCATTTTTAAAAACTATAAAAATCTTCTTCTCCGAAACCGCTTATGGGACAGACTTGAAATTTTGTTTATAGAGTTATCTTATGACTAACATTCAGATTTGTTCAAGAGAAGTTGATACGTCATGTGGTTTGGCAGCCATTTTGAATTGTTCAAAATTGCTTAACGATATATTTAAATTAATAATAAAACAAAAACCGTTTTACAAAAATGCTTTATTTTTGCCATGTTTATTGACATCTATAGTGAGCACTATTGTGCGTAATATGGAGGCTGTATATGTTACGATCGGGCAGCCATCTTGGTTTACGCGAAAATTTCGAAAGTCTATTTTCTCTGCAACCGCTTTTATAAGAACTGTGAAATTTGCTGTACAGTCTTATATTGTTACCTATATTCATAATTGCTCATTAGGAGAGAATCAGTCACATGATGCGGCAGCAATATCAGTTTTATGTTTATCGTAATTATTTGTAATTCAATACTTCCTCTTTTGAGTCAATTGCTCACAGAACACAACTTACTTATGCTAATCTCTTGAAATCAGGTATGCTGGTACAGCCTATTGCAATGCTACATCTCATGCAATATTTAACTCATAGGTCATAAGGTTACGCAGCCATATTGTTTTTTGCGACAAATTTCGAGAACTGCTTAATAATCTTTAGCTCTGGAACTGCTTATGTTGCAACTTTGAAACTTGCTGTGCTTAGTGATGCTATGACCTAGATTTTCCATTGCTCAACAGAAGTGACTTGGTCACATGATGTAGCAACCATCTTGCATTTTGCGAAAATCCTTAAACATCTTCTTCTCTTAAACCGCTTAGTGCAATAAAGCGCAATTTTGCACGTATGCTCCTTGCAAGGTCCTCTACCAAGATTGTTAAAATTGTGATTTTTCCATAATCAACATGGCTGCTGTGAGACATTAACCTTTTTATTGCCATTTAATTGCGTAATTTTGCACTTTATACATTAGTTTTACAATATTTAACAATATTACAGTGTAATAGACACATGATTACACATAGTCATAACCCTTAAAGACAATATTGCAGTTAAAATTTGCATTGCGCAGTCGCCTTCGTGAAATAAAACATTTGCAAATTTTCATGAAACTTCTGCAAATTGTAGAGGTCTATAGTGAGCATTAGTATGTGCAATTTGAAAGCCATACATTGCATAGCTTGGCGGCCATTTTGTTTCGTATGCGCCATTTTTAAAAACTATAAAAATCTTCTTCTCCGAAACCGCTTATGGGACAGACTTGAAATTGTGTTTATAGACTTATCTTATAACTAACATTCAGATTTGTTCAAGACAAGTTGATACGTCATGTGGTTTGGCAGCCATTTTGAATTGTTCAAAATTGCTTAACGATATATTTAAATTCATAATAAAACAAAAACCGTTTTACAAAAATGCTTTATTTTTGCCATGTTTATTGACATCTATGGTGAGCACTATTGTGCATAATATAGAGGCTGTATATCTTACGATCGGGCAGCCATCTTGGTTTACGCAAAAATTTCGAAAGTCTATTTTCTCTGCAGCTGCTTATGTAAGAACTGTGAAATTTGCTGTACAGTCTTATATTGTGACCTAGAGTCACAGTTGTTCATATTGAAGGAATTAGTCACAAGCTGTGGCAGCCATATTGGTTTACGCAAAAATTTTGAAACTGTGTTTTCTTTCCAACCGCTTATGTTAAAACTGTGAAATTTGCTGTATAACCATATATGGTCCCCTAGAGTTACATTTGTTCATGTTGAAAGTATAGGTCATATGGTGTGGCAGCCATTTTAAAAAACGCAAACATTTCGAAAATGTGTTTTTTTTTCCAAATGCTTATGTTAGATCTGTAAACAGTTGTTATATAGCTTTATTTTGTGACATAACTAATTATATTGCATTCCAAAAATAATGCGCTGGCCACCTCTATTGCTGCTTGCAGCTATATTTTATTATTATTAGGTGGCCAGCAACAAAGTTGCAGGACAACCTATTGTTATTGTTAAGATTATTATTATTATTATTCTTTTTATTCCGCCAAGCTTTTTATTCAATTGCCCATAACTGCTTAACTGCTTGTGCAAAGCTCTTGAAATCAGGTATGCTGGTACATCCTATTGCTCTGCTACATCTCATGCAAAATTTAACTCATAGGTCACATGCTCTGGCAGCCATATTGCTTTTTGCGACAAATTTCGACAAACGCTTAAAAATCTTTAGCTCTGGAACTGCTTATGTTACAACTTTGAAACTCGCTGTGCTTAGAGCTACTATGACCTGAAATTGCTATTGCTCAAGAGAAGTGCCTTGGTCACATGATGTGGCAGCCATCTTGCATTTTGCGAAAATATTCAAACATCTTCTTCTCCTAAACCGCTTAGTGCAATGACGCGCAATTTTGCACATATGCTCCTTGCAAGGTCCTCTACCAAGTTTGTTCAAACTGTGATATTTCCATAATCAACATGGCTGCTGTGAGACATTAACCTTTTTATCGCCATTTAATTGCGTAATTTTGCCCTTTATACATTAGTTTTACAATATTTAACAATATTACAGTGTAATAGACACATGATTACACATAGTCATAACCCTTAAAGACAATATTGCAGTTAAAATTCGCATTGCGCAATCGCCTTCGTGAAATAAAAGATTTGAAAATTTTCATGAAACTTCTGCAAATTGTAGAGGTCTATAGTGAGCATTAGTATGTGCAATTTGAAAGCCATACATTGCATAGCTTGGCGGCCATTTTGTTTCGTATGCGCCATTTTTAAAAACTATAAAAATCTTCTTCTCCGAAACCGCTTATGGGACAGACTTGAAATTTTGTTTATAGAGTTATCTTATGACTAACATTCAGATTTGTTCAAGAGAAGTTGATACGTCATGTGGTTTGGCAGCCATTTTGAATTGTTCAAAATTGCTTAACGATATATTTAAATTAATAATAAAACAAAAACCGTTTTACAAAAATGCTTTATTTTTGCCATGTTTATTGACAACTATAGTGAGCACTATTGTGCGTAATATGGAGGCTGTATATCTTACGATCGGGCAGCCATCTTGGTTTACGCGAAAATTTCGAAAGTCTATTTTCTCTGCAACCGCTTATGTAAGAAATGTGAAATTTGCTGTACAGTCTTATATTGTTACCTAGATTCATAATTGCTCATTAGGAGAGAATCAGTCACATTATTTGGCAGCAATATCGTTTTTTTGTAATTCAATACTTCCTCTTTTGAGTCAATTGCTCACAAAACACAAATTACTTATGCTAAACTCTTGAAATCAGGTATGCTGGTACAGCCTATTGCAATGCTACATCTCATGCAATATTGAACTCATAGGTCATAAGGTTACGCAGCCATATTGTTTTTTGCGACAAATTTCGAGAGCTGCTTAATAATCTTTAGCTCTGGAACTGCTTATGTTGCAACTTTGAAACTTGCTATGCTTAGTGATGCTGTGACCTAGATTTTCCATTGCTACACAGAAGTGACTTGGTCACATGATGTAGCAACCATCTTGCATTTTGCGAAAATCTTTAAACATCTTCTTCTCTTAAACCACTTAGTGCAAAAAAGCGCAATTTTGCACGTATGCTCCTTGCAAGGTCCTCTACCAAGTTTGTTAAAATTGCGATTTTTCCATAATCAACATGGCTGCTGTGAGACATTAACCTTTTTATCGCCATTTATTTGCATAATTTGGCACTTTATACATTAGTTTTACAATATTTAACAATATTACAGTGTAATAGATACATGATTACACAGTCATAACCCTTAAAGACAATATTGCAGTTAAAATTCGCATTGCGCAGTCGCCTTCGTGAAATAAAACATTTGCACATTTTCATGAAACTTCTGCAAATTGTAGAGGTCTATAGTGAGCATTAGTATGTGCAATTTGAAAGCCATACATTGCATAGCTTGGCGGCCATTTTGTTTCGTATGCGCCATTTTTAAAAACTATAAAAATCTTCTTCTCCGAAACCGCTTATGGGACAGACTTGAAATTTAGTTTATAGAGTTATCTTATGACTAACATTCAGATTTGTTCAAGAGAAGTTGATACGTCATGTGGTTTGGCAGCCATTTTGAATTGTTCAAAATTTCTTAACGATATATTTAAATTCCTAATAAAACAAAAACCGCTTTACAAAAATGCTTTATTTTTGCCATGTTTATTGACATCTATAGTGAGCACCATTGTGCATAATATAGAGGCTGTATATCTTACGATCGGGCAGCCATCTTGGTTTACACGAAAATTTTGAAAGTCTATTTTCTCTACAACCGCTAATGTAAGAACTGTGAAATTTGTTGTACAGTCTTATATTGTGACCTAGAATCAAAGTTGTTCATGTTAAAGGAATTAGTCACAAGCTGTGGCAGTCATATTGGTTTACGCAAAAAATTTGAAACTGTGTTTTCTTTCCAACCGTTTATGTTAAAACTGTGAAATTTGCTGTATAACCATATATTGTCACCTAGAGTTACATTTGTTCATGTTGAAAGTATAGGTCATATGGTGTGGCAGCCATTTTAAAAAATGGCATATGTTAGAACTGTAAACAGTTGTTATATAGCTTTATTTTGTGACATAACTACTTATATGGCATTGCAAAAATAATGCGCTGGCCACCTCTATTGCTGCTTGCAGCTATATTTTGATTTGTCTTTGCTCTTCCTTACTAAATTCTCAATTTCACCTCTCCAGGTTCAGCACTATTTTTGTATGGAGTATTGAGTGAGATCTGCTGCTGCTGCAAGTGACTGTCTGCATGATATTGCACTATACCAGTGAGGAGGGTCTCAAGTGTTCACTGTTATTTACTTGTAGAATCCAAAAGGTACTTTATAGCCTTTAACTGTAATGCTTCTCACAGGAATACTGACCATAAAGTACGACTGCAACTTATTTCTCTGCCTGTAACTGAGAAGAATCTGTTTCATCAGTTAATTTCATGGACAAAGTAGTATGAAAATTCCAACTAAAACTCCTGTTAGCTATACTAACAAGTAACTAATTTATATATAAAAATAGAAAAAGTAATATTTATTTATTTACCAAATACAAAGACAACATTTTGGCAACTATATGCCCAAGGTTACAGGGAACGGGCAGTTCCCATAGACAGCAATGTAAAGGTACTTTTCAGTGCCGTTTCTTTTCTAGCACCCCACTCCCACAAACTTTAACCCCAAAATACTACCCAGTGCAGTTATTTTATTAAAAAATAAAGATGCTGCTATCTTTATATTTTAATAAAATACACATTACTGTATTTTGGGGGCATTTGGGGCACATTTATAAAATTAACCAGAGAAGCTTTTCTCAAGCTTGCGGTAGCAATAACCAGACACTTTTAATGGCTGATTAATAATTTAGCACTCCACTTGTAATCTAGCCCTAAATATTCATGATTCTGAAAGAGATTTGATTGTACAAGTGTTGTTTAAAGTGCTTGTAAAAAGTATCGTACTTGCATAAAAGTCAGATAAAGCATTGGTTCTATCTAGACATGTGCACAGCGGAAAAATTTGTTTTGGTTCGTTTCGGACCGATTCTGATTTTTTTCGAATTTTGGATCGATTTGAATTCGGATACATTTGAATGTATTTGTTTCGGATTCATTCTGATTTGAATAAATTCAGATGTATTTGGATGTATTCGTTTCAAATTCAATTCGTAAATTCGGAAGTTCGGTATGTGTTATGTTGATTCAGATGGTTCCAAGTTACAGAAACGGAATTATTTCACTGTTCTATCTCACTAAATCTTACTAAATTTAATTTTTATACTGAATTGTGATTAGTCCATGGCCATTCGAATGTAACAAATAAATCCGAACTAATATGGATTTATTTGTTACAAATGCATTCGGATTAGTTTAGTTTCATTGCTAGGGTAATTCATATCATTTTGAATCTCCGAATTTGGTGAATTTGTCCGAATTTTGATTCGGAATGAAATTAAACGCACATGTCTAGTTCTATCTGTTTTGGAAGATTCTATATGAAGCTTCTCACTGTTATATGTAGTTTGTAAATGTTTTTTAAGGAATAGGAAATATAGTGCAGTTTTTAATACACTTAAAAGAATACAAGACTATTGTTTTTTGCAATATAAAGACCTATTCTAACAATCAGAAATTAGTCAAATAGTTTAGTATTTTTTTAGAAATAACTGACACCATGTAGCCCTTTTAACTGGAAATAGTCCTGAGCAAATCTCTCACTCAAGCTCTGTCAAAGTACATTTTGCAATGGCTATTTTTTCTGCTGTTGTTTGTATAAAATTGAGAAACATTGATATACTGCACTGTAACTAACATTAAAATAACGGTTTTAAATAAACAGCTCACTTTAGTGAGATAGGAATATGCCAATTACAGCTGGAGTCAGTTTTAATGAAAGAAAGAAAAAAAAAACCCACTATTTTTGTATCACCAAAACATTTCTACCATTTTCAAATGGTGAAAATTACAAACTGTGTTTTACTTGACAAGGTCATTTTAATAAGATTATATATTAGTATTCTATTATAATGTTTTGTTATGGTACAGCACAGATAGGACAACACAGTATTGCCTTGAGTATGATAGAAGCAGAAATCCTCCTTTGATAAGAAAAGAAAATGAGATGCTTAAAATTAAAGTGCAAGAAAGTTATGACAAGGTTTTTTAAAAGCTGCCTGCAACAACATTTAACTGTGCATTCTCCTCAAATACTTGTGTTTTAATCAGTTCTACTATTGGCCTTTTGCCTAGATCTGTAAAAAAGTGTAAAAATGAGTGGTAATTTAAAGGGACATTGTTCTCCCCTTTAATGCGTTCCCAATGGTCCATTTTTACTTGGTGGAGTGTATTTAATTGCTTGCATACATACATTTTGCCTTTATTTGTTATTTGAAATAGCTATTTTTGCTTTTGTATCCCCACCTACACTAAAGTTATGAGTAACAAACATTGACTAGTAGTAGAAAAGCTACTGTATGTAAATAGTAGTCAATAGCCCTGAGTAATCTCCTAGTGGGGGGTATAAGGGAAAGGGACATTTTGTATGTGAAATAGCTACTTGTGTTTATTCAATCCCCAGCCATGATTAGCATTTCAGTACCTAACATAAATACTTGCAGGCTCAGCCCATTTTAGGTGATGGTTTTAAAGGGACAGTCAAGTACAAAAAAAACTTGCATGTTTCAAATAGGGCATGTAATTTTAAACAACTTTCCAATTTACTTTTATCACCAATTTTGCTTTGTTCTCTTGGTATTCTTAGTTAAAAGCTAAACCTAGGAGGTTCATATGCTAATTTCTTAGACCTTGAAGGCTGCCTCTAATCTAAATGTATTTTGATAGTTTTTCACCACTACAGGGCATTAGTTCATGTGTTTCATATAGATAACATTGAGCTCATGCACGTGAATTTACCATGGAGACAGCTCTGATTGGCTAAACTGCAAGTCTGTCAAAAGAACTGAAATAAGGGGGCAGTCTGCTGAGGCTTAGATACAAGGTAATTACAGAGGTAAAACGTGCATAATTATAACTGTGTTGGTTATGCAAAACTGGGGAATTGGTAATATACGCCTAGATTTAGAGTTCTGCGTTAGCTGTCAAAACCAGCGTTAGGGGCTCCTAATGCTGGTTTTGGCCACCCGCTGCTATTTAGAGTCAGTCATGAAAAGGGTCTAATGCTCACTTTGCAGCCGCAACTTTTCCATACCGCAGATCCCCCTACGCCATTTGCGTATCCTATCTTTCAATGGGATCTTTCTAACGCTGGTTTAGAGTTTAGAGTCTTGGCTGAAGTGAGCGTTAGAAATCTAACGACAAGACTCCAGCCGCAGAGAAAAGCCAGGAGTTAAGAGCTTTCTGGGCTAACGCCGGTTCATAAAGCTCTTAACTACTGTGCTCTAAAGTACACTAACACCCATAAACTACCTATGTACCCCTAAACCGAGGCCCCCCCACACCGCCGCCACTCTAATAAAAAATTTTAACCCCTAATCTGCCGACCGCACAAAGCCGCAACCTACGTTATCCCTATGTATCCCTAATCTGCTGCCCCTAACACAGCCGGCCCCTATATTATATTTATTAACCCCTAATCTGCCGCCCCCAACGTCGCCGCCACCTACCTACAATTATTAACCCCTAATCTGCCGACCGGACCTCACCGCTACCATAATAAAGTTATTAACCCCTAAAGCTAAGTTTAACCCTAACACTAACACCCCTTAAGTTAAATATAATTTTTATCTAACAAATAAATTATTTCTTATCAAATAAATTAATCCTATTTAAAGCTAAATACTTACCTGTAAAATAAACCCTAATATAGCTACAATATAAATAATAATTATATTGTAGCTATTTTAGGATTAATATTTATTTTACAGGCAACTTTGTATTTATTTTAACAAGGTACAATAGCTATTAAATAGTTAATAACTATTTAATAGCTACATAGTTAAAATAATTACAAAATTACCTGTAAAATAAATCCTAACCTAAGTTACAATTAAACCTAACACTACACTATCAATAAATTAATGAAATAAAATACCTACAATTATCTACACAACTCTAATAAAGTTATTAACCCCTATTCCTTTCACTCCTGGAGCCCACCGCAACTCTAATAAAGTTATTAACCTCTATCCCGCCGCTCCCGGACCCCTCCGCAACTAAATAAATGTATTAACCCCTAAACCCCTGGCCTCCCACATCACTACCACTTACTAAACCTATTAACCTCTAAACCGCCAGCCCCCCACATCGCCATAAACTAAATTAAGATATTAATCCCTAAACCTAACAACCCGCTAACTTTACATTAAATATTAACTCATTCCTACCTTTAGAATTAAAATAAACTATATTAAACTAATAATTAATCTACCCTAACTATTATATTAAAATTACATTAAACTAAAAATTAAATTAACTATATTACATTTCTAAAAACCTAACCCTACTCAAGTTATTGACACAGATAAATACTTAAATGAAGCCTACAAATTATTAGGAGACCAAGACACATATAAAAAACTGTTAAATAACCCCACTGATCGAATGAAAAATAATTTAAACACTATGATATAATCAGCTCAAGAGAAGGGAATAATAAATAGTCATGAATGCAAATTTCTTCTAACCGAATGTCCCAGGACACCTGTTTTTTATTTCCTACCCAAAATTCATAATGATGCAATAAATCCTCCAGGTCGGCCCATCATATCGGGTATCGACTCACTAACTTCAAATCTATCACAGTATACAGATTATTTTCTTCAAAGATATGTGAAAACAATACCATCACATTTAAAAGACACCAAACATTTTCTAAATATAATACAGGAATTAGAATGGCAGGAAAATTACACATTAGCTACATGTGATGTCAGTTCCCTCTACACATGCATTGAACATAATAGAGGACTGAATGCTACCAATGTATTTTTAAAGAGGGATATAGATATGTCACAGCCCCAAAGGGAATTCATTTTGGATTGTATGGCTTTTATTCTAAAAAATAACTACTTTACATTTAATGGTAATTACTATTTACAAAAGAGAGGAATAGCTATGGGCACAAAATTCGCACCAAGTTATTCAAATTTATTTGTGGGTTATTTTGAAGAGAATTTTATTACTACCACACCCTGGGGTGCAAATCTCCTGCTCTATAAACGCTTCATAGATGACATATTCATAGTCTGGAAAGGTGATCAGGAACTTTTAGAACAATTTTTCGAAGACCTTAATAACAACTACCTAGGATTAAATTTTACTCATGAATATAGCAAAAACAGAATGAATTGCCTGGACATTGAAATTATAATATCAAACAATAAAATAACTACTACCACATTCTTTAAAAAGGTTGATGCCAATAACATTATTGATTACAAAAGTTGCCACCACGAAAAGTGGAAGAGGAATATACCCAAAGGCCAATTCTCTAGAATTAGAAGAAATTGCTCACACATTTCAGACTACGATAGACAATCATTGATTCTACAAAATAGATTTGTGGAAAAGGGTTATGATCATAAAAACATAATTGATATAAACAAGAAAGTAAGAGCGATTGATAGAGGGGAATTGTTACTTGATTCAGTTAGGAATCCAGACAACGATGAAAGGGATCCATTTAATATTCCATTCATTACCATATTTTCTAGTCAACATAAACATATTCAAAATATAATTAAAATACACTGGCATCTAGCCAGGAGTGATCCTATAATAGGAAGAGGCTAAAACGACAACCTGATATAATATTCAGGATAGCTACAAATTTGAAAAATATTCTTGCACCGAGTGAATTTAAACCAAAAAATTCAAACAGACAACATGATCTAGAAAATGTAAGATTAGAAGGTTTTTATCCATGTCACGATTGTAAATCGTGTAAGTTCAGCACTAAAGCAAAAACAGTAAGATCAACAAACATAAAATATTAAAGTCAAAATATCATATACCTACAACAATGCTCATGTAATTTCCAATATTTAGGACAAACGAGTAGGAAGTTGAAAGACAGAGTGAGGGAACACATCAGGAGTATAGAGAGAGAGAAAGATGATACAAGACTATACATGCATTTTAAAGAATACCATCAAGGAAACCCCAAAGAAATGACTTTTTGGGGCATTAAGAAGGTTAGAACAGATGGAAGAGGGGGCAACATAGAGAAGAGATTGCTCCACCTAGAGGCAGAACTCATTTTTAAAATGGGAACGTTACACCCGAAAGGTCTACACAGCGAACTGGATCTTAATGCTATTATCTAAGATTATACGTGCCAGCCAACCATGTGCCCTAATTGAACATAATCAATATAGTATATAAAGAAAAACGTCCAAGTAGTATTTTACCTCAACATATCCCATTTTTTCCAAATCTAAGAGAGTCATCAAATAAATATATAAAACTAAAATAGAAATGAAACTAATATATTTGTAGTGTTCGTTTTAAACTCATATAAAATAGATTATAGTCCTCAACCCACCCATTTGATGAAATTAATAATAAATTAAAAACACTAGTATCAATATTGGGTATATCGACAAGCTACAATTAGGGGAACATAGCTTTAGATAAGACAATACACTAAGCCATGGGATTTAATCACAAGCCCATTAAGCCAAAACATAATATAATATAGATAGAAGAAATGACTAGATAATAAAATTCCCCAATTCCTCAAATACTCCTATTTAGAAAAACTATCAAAAGATATACATTAAGTTTTGACATTGATACCAATTTATTCACATTATACTAATATGGGTAATGTAGTACTGTGTACTTCTGTTAAGCACTATAAATATGAACCAATACAACATGCTCTAACTTCATTTTTATTTTAATCTTATTTTTATTTTAACTTTATATAAAAAACTAATTTAAGAACAAACCAATAAGTAAGGTTTAAATGTTGGATCGCATACACACATGAAAATGGCTATTAAACAGTTAAAAAAATTCAGAGGGAGTGAAGTAACAGAGCTATAAAAGTCAAAGAATCAATGGTATCAGGTATCTTGAGAAAGGCTTTCCAGCCGAAACGCATAGAACCAGACCTATTGATTCAAGGATACAGAGTACCGAGAGGAGATAAAGACCGGATCCACAGTGGTCCCACGCAGACACTACAAAGACCCGTCTAAAGCTGCCAAAAGAACTTACGTAGCATACCGCTACTGCCACTGCAACAAAAAGGATTCGCAAAGTACGGAGAGGAGATAAAGACAGGATCCACAGTGGTCGCACGCTGACACTCCAAAGACCCATCTAAAAGCTGCCAAGGGATTTGCATAGCAAACCACTACTGCCACAGCAAATAAAAGGATTTACAGAAGGAAAGTTTAGGGTAAAGCGTCCGACACCCGGCATTTGAAGAAGCCACTGACCGCACTCCAAAGTGAGACCGCATGGATGTAACCCTATTGAAATATAGGTACTTCACCTGTTACTAGAACATAGTTTACAGTGCACTGTAAACCGGAACACCAGGTATTTGGCTGTAAGCTGATCGGAACAGCCAATAGAATGCGAGCTCAATCTTATTGGCTGATTGGATCAGCCAATCGGATTGAACTTGAATCTGATTGGCTGATTGAATCCTATCAGCCAATCGGAATTTGACGGATGCCATCTTGGATGACGTCATTTAAAGGAAACTCCATTCATCGTTCAGTCGTCGGGCCAGCTGGATGTTCCGCGTCGGAGGGCTGAAGAAAGAAGATTGAAGATGCCGCTTGGAGGAAAACTTCACCCCGATGGAGGACCTCTTCTTTGCCGCTTGGATGAAGACATCGCCGTATGGAAGACTTTTTCTTTGCCGCTTGGATGAAGACATCGCCGGATGGAAGACTTCTTCTTTGCCGCTTGGATGAAGACATCGCCGGATGGAAGACTTCTTCTTTGCCGCTTGGATTGAAGACATCGCCCGGATTGGATGAAGAGTTCGGCCCGGCTGGGTCAAGACGACTCAAGGTAGGGAGCCCTTTTAAGGGCTGGTAAAAGAGCTGGTTAATTTTTAATTTAGAATAGGGTAGGGCATTTTTTTATTTTGGGGGGCTTTATTATTTTATTAGGGGGCTTAGAATAGGTGTAATTAGCTTAAAATTCTTGTAAATCTTTTTTTAATTTTTGTAATTTAGTTTAGTGTATTTTAACTGTATTTTAGTTTAGATATTTGGGGCGCAATCCGATATAGATCGTAGTTTGCGGCGCAAGCGAGGGAAACTGCGTCGCCCGCAGTTTCAGCTCGCAACTCGAGCTATCCCATATACTGCGCCGTCAGATGCTAAAGTGCCGTAAGTCTGATAAACCAGCGATGTCCAGAAATCTGCGCAAGTACAAATTTCTGGCGTCGCCAGTAACTTACGGCACGTTAGAAACTGCCGGCGCCTACAAAACCTGACTAAAGTCTAAATCACCCGCACTGTCTAATACGCCTCCCTAACATAGCCCAACAAGTCTAACACGCCTCCCTAACATAGCCCGACACGTCTAACCCTCTATCCGCTATCCCCCCTCACTATCCTAACAATAAAATATGTATTAACCCCTAAACCGCCGCTCCCGGAGCCCGCCACAACCTAATACAATTATTAACCCCTAAACCGCCGCCAGCTATATTAAATCTATAACCCCCCTAAAGTGAGCCCCTAACACCGCCGCCATCTACCTTACCTACCCCCTAAAGTGAGCCCCTACCCCGCCGCTATCTATTGTAAAATTATTTACCCCTATACCGACGCCAGCTATATTAAATTATTTAACCCCTGAAATACTAAACTATCCCTACCACTAAACCTAACTCTAACCCTACAAATAGCCCTGAAAAGGGCTTTTTGCGTGGCATTGCCCCAAAGTAACAGCTCTTTTGCCAGCCCTTAAAAGGGCTTTTTGCGGGGCATGCCCCAAAGAATTCAGCTCTTTTGCCAGCCCTTAAAAGGGCTTTTGGCGGGGCTTTGTCACAAAGTAAACTGCTCTTTTGCCTACAATCTACATCCCCCTACACCGCGGCCACCTATAATAAATGTATTAACCACTAATCTAATCCCCCTACACCGCCGCCAGCTATATTAACTATATTAACCCTAATTATATTAGGGTTAATATAGTTAATATAGTTATTATATTATATATATTAACTATATTAACCCTAATTATATTAGGGTTAATATAGTTAATATCGTTATTATATTATATATATATATAAAGTATAATAACCCTATCTAACTCTAACATCCCTAACTAAACTCTTATTAAAATAAATCTAATATTAATATTATTAATTAAAATATTCCTATTTAAATCTAAATACTTACCTATAAAATAAATCCTAAGATAGCTACAATACAATTAATAATTACATTATAGCTATGTTAGGGTTTATATTTATTTTACAGGTAAATTGTTAATTATTTTAACTAGGTATAATAGCTATTAAATAATTATGAACTATTTAATAGCTACCTAGTTAAAATAATTACCCAATTACCTGTAAAATAAATCCTAACCTAAGTTACAAATACACCTACACTATCAATAAATTAAAGAAACTACAAATATCTATCTAAAAATACAATTAAATAAACTAAACTAAATTACAAAAAAAAAAACACTAAATTACAAAAATAAAAAAAAGATTACAAGATTTTTAAGCTAATTACACCTATTCTAAGCCCCCTAATAAAATAATAAAGCCCCCCAAAATAAAAAAATTCCCTAACCTATTCTAAATTAAAAAAAGTTCAAAGCTCTTTTACCTTACCAGCCCTTAAAAGGGCCTTTTGTGGGGGCATGCCCCAAAGAAAACTGCTCTTTTGCCTGAAAAAAAACCCACAATACCACCCCCCAACATTACAACCCACCACCCACATACCCCTAATCTAACCCAAACCCCCCTTAAATAAACCTAACACTACCCCCATGAAGATCTCCCTACCTTGTATTCACCCAGCCGGGCCGAACTCCTCATCCGATCCGGGCAATGTCTTCCAGCAAGCGTCAGTGAAGTCTTCTTCCATCCGGGCGATGTCTTGAAGCAAGCGGCAGAGAGTCTTCTTCCATCGGCGATGTCTTCAAGCAAATCGGCATCTTCAATCTTCTTTCTTCGCTCCTCCGCTGTGGAGCATCCATCCGGCACGACGACTTCCCGACAAATGAGGTTCCTTTAAATGACGTCATCCAAGATGGCGTCTGTCGAATTCTGATTATCTGATAGGATTCTATCAGCCAATCGGAATTAAGGTAGAAAAATCTGATTGGCTGATTCAATCAGCCAATTATTTTATTAGGGGGCTTAGAATAGGTGTAATTAGCTTAAAAATCTTGTAATCTATTTTTAATTTTTTGTAATTTAGTGTTTGTTTTTTTTTGTAATTTAGTTTAGTTTATTTAATTGTATTTTTAGATAGATATTTGTAGTTTATTTAATTTATTGATAGTGTAGGTGTATTTGTAACTTAGGTTAGGATTTATTTTACAGGTAATTGGGTAATTATTTTAACTAGGTAGCTATTAAATAGTTCATAACTATTTAATAGCTATTATACCTAGTTAAAATAATTAACAATTTACCTGTAAAATAAATATAAACCCTAACATAGCTAATTACATTGTAGCTATCTTAGAGTTTATTTTATAGGTAAGTATTTAGATTTAAATAGGAATATTTTAGTTTATAATATGAATTAGATTTATTTAATAAGAATTTAGTTAGGGGTGTTAGGGTTAGATAGAGTTAATATAGTTTATATAAATACTATAGTAACTATATTAACTATATTAACCCTAATATAGTTAATATATATAATGTAATAACTATATTAACTATAATATACTTAGGGTTAATATAGATAATATAGCTGGCGGCGGGGTAGGTAGATTAAATTAGGGGTTAATAATTTTAATATAGATGGCGGCAGTGTAAGGGGTTCACATTAGGGGATAGATCAGTTAGATGGTGGCGGTTTTAGGGGCTCACAGTAGGGGGTTAGTTTATGTAGATGGAGGCGGTTTAGGGGTTAAATACTTTATTAGGGATTGCGGCGGGGGATCGCGGTTGACAGGGAGATAGACATTGCGCATGCATTAGGTGTTAGGTTTTATTTAGCAGATCGCGGTTGACAGTGAGATAGACATTGCGCATGCGTTAAGTGTTAGGTTTTATTTAGCAGATCGCGGTTGACAGGGAGATAGACATTGCGCATGCGTTAGGTGTTAGGTTTATTTTAGCAGCCCGTTTAGGGAGTTACGGGGCTCCAATAGTCAGCGTAAGGCTTCTTACGGCTGCTTTTTGTGGCAAGGTGAAAATGGATTTCTCGATTTTCGCCACGTAAGTCCTTACGCTGTATATTGGATACCAAACTGCGCGGGTTTGGTATACCTGCCTATGGCCCAAAAAACTACGGGCGACAGCAGAAATATACGCGCGTAACTTCTAGGTTACGCCGTATATAGGATACCAAACCCGCGCAAATATTGGCGTCGCCGACTTTTGCGGGCGACGATTTTTATCGGATCGACCCCTTGTAGTTTATTTAATTTATTGATAGTGTAGGTGTATTTGTAACTTAGGTTAGGATTTATTTTACAGGTAAATTGGTAATTATTTTAACAAGGTAGCTATTAAATAGTTATTAACTATTTAATAGCTATTGTACCTAGTTAAAATAAATACCAAGTTACCTGTAAAATAAATATAAACCCTAAAATAGCTACAATGTAATTATTAATTATATTGTAGCTATCTTAGGGTTTATTTTATAGGTAAGTATTTAGATTTAAATAGGAATATTTTAATTAATAATATTAATATTAATTAGATTTATTTTAATAAGAATTTAGTTAGGGGTGTTAGAGTTAGATAGGGTTATTATACTTAATATATATATAATATAATAACTATATTAACTATATTAACCCTAATATAATTAGGGTTAATATAGTTAATATAGGTGGCGGCGGTATAGTGGGATTAGATTAGGGGGTAATGTATTTAAAATAGGTGGCGGCGGTGTAGGGGGATTTAGATTAGATGCAAAAGAGCTGATTACTTTGTGACAAAGCCCCGCCAAAAGCCCTTTTAAGGTCTGGTAAAAGAGCTGATTACTTTAGGGCAATGGACCGCAAAAAGCCCTTTTAAGGGCTGGCAATAGAGCTGTTTACTTTGGGGTAATGCCACTCAAAAAGCCCTTTTCAGGGCTATTTGTAGGGTTAGACTTAGGTTTAGTGGTAGGGATAGTTTAGTATTTTAGGGGTTAATTAATTTAATATAGGTGGCGGCGGTATAGGGGGATTAGATTAGGGGTTAATTAATTTAATATAGGTGGCGGCGGTATAGGGGGATTAGATTGATGTGGGCATAGAACAGGTTCCTGCACAGCAATCTAAGTGTACACGATATGGTTTATCACGTAACAATTCCAATCTGGTGATGGAGACTAACAGGCAAGATCTGGCTAATTCCCACACATCTATCCATACCGCAGGAGGATCTAGGCAAGCGGCAACTAATTGGAACATTTCAGTTCAGTCGAGGAGAGGTATACAAACCTTGACCTATCAACTATGCCCAGAGATGAAACCGACAGCTCGAACAGCACAGGGTAAATCATACCCGATCCTGTCTTTCGATGGTGAAGGAGCGGCGGACATCTGCGATTGGGACATGAAGCCCTCAGATCTTGTAGCCCGCTGTGGCGACCCTGCGATGCTGTGGGGGAGAGAATTCTCGCTGAAACTAAGTCCCGATAAGAGTGACTCCCTTTTCAGACTACATAACTATCTACCTGCCCTACATCTTGGATGGCAAATATCCTCAAGCTGGACAACTGCTCTCAGGACTGGTGTGGGGTAAACTTTCCTATTTGTCTCGATGCTCTAAAGTATGGTCACTACTCGATCATATTTAATCACAAGACAATTAGCGTTTCCGCTCAGAAAACTTTCATTTACTTACAGTAGCCTGGACTGCCGGTGTTATGAAGGCACACCATAAACATAGCTGAACTTCCCTCACTTTAAACACCTACAGGTTCTCACTAATATCCCTTATTACAGCTTATTTATGCTTTCAGATCCCCTTCCATGTGAGGCGAGGGTCACTCTCACAATAATCCTATATACCTCGCTGGTTCTGCCCCAAACCCCCACTTTATGTTTAGAAGTAAAGTTCAGCTTCCTGCCCAGTTATGCAAGTTCTTGTTCCTACAATAAATGTTCCCCTCTATGTATATTTCACCGCCAGCAGCCTGTCACCCTGTAGCTTATATAATAGTGTTATATACAACCCAGTATTCTTATAAAACTGTACTGTCACTGCAGCTAACTTATCCTGTATAATATGTTGGTAATGTGCATGATAGTGTCTCATCAACTTTATATGTACATCGTTATCTGTAATGTATGTTTATATTAGGCAGTGTGAAGATACCTTGGTTTTACATTAGGTGCAGGTTGACTGCAGCTATATACAGCCTGAGTAACATGCCAGAACAAGTTTTCTACAATGTTGATTTGGAACTACTACACATGTATCCCTCTACAGTTACTGGAGAAAATGTGAGCCTATAAGATAGTTGAAGACTTTCTGTTTGATACCTTTACCAGATACTTTATTGTTTCCACATGTTTTATGTTAAATTCTATTGTACATCTCTTGGCAAGCCTCAATACTAATCTATATACTCCTAATCTGACTAATATATATCTATGAGTAGTCATGAAGTAATAATTACCCTTTTTATCAGAAACTCAATATTCCCTGCTTAGATGTTTGTGGCCTTTTTGTTAGCGGCCGAGACAATTAAAGCACAGGAATACATTTTAATACCACAAGCTTAGATGTTCTCATAATAATCCTGTGTATTATTTGGAGACACAATCCTATTGTTTTTTTTTATGTACACTTTAACAAAGAGTTAGTCTGGGCTCCACATGAGACTGCAATTTTAGCTCTGCCCACGCTCCCCCCACTGACGCTCCATAGGACCTTCTTAGATTTTTCATGAGGCTAAAGAGGATAGATCCCCAGTAAGAGACCTACCTGCCTTTCTGCACTACACTGAGAGTTGGTATGGACATGAAGTGGATAAACAACTCAGGATGATAATATATTAATATGCACAACTTTTTATCTCAAACAGTCTTGCTTTATATATGTTAGCCCCCAGACATATACCACGGTTTACTGTAGTTTATATATCAAGTGCGCCTCTTGGGACTAATATGACCTATAGTTTCACAACCAGGTACTAGTTTACTCATAAGATATTTATATTATCTACAAGAGAACTTGCTTTTGCATTCAAACTACTGCAGTGTTTATTTAGTTTATGTTGTTTTCATGACTGAGGTCTCACCTTCTTAAGTATATAGAGCAGAAGAGCATTGTTACATATATGTCTAGTTAGTTCCATATTGTTCTGAACAGAATTATATCCCATTCGCACTAGATTATGAGTATAGTTAAATGTATTTTGTAAGACATCACACAAGCAGTTGTAACAATTTAACCATCATACCAGACCCCCTAGCCTTACATAGCTTGCGTCTTGAGTACTCATATAGTCCCCAGTAGAGAACTGAGCATTAAAATCGTTCCCTCCTACCTATACAAGAGACCAAAAAACAGTTTCTACTTCCATCCCTCAATGTTTGAAATATAGCCATGTTTAAATTTGTTTTCTTATCTTTGTTATATACTTAGTGTTCGGTTTAATGTCCTGGTTAGATCCATAACGCATTCCTTCACTTAGCTCCAGTATAGCTTGTTAACAGATGGAAAATACACTACTTAGATGCTCCCAAACAATACTATTCAGGTCGAGGTCCTACTCTCGATCAACTGTGGTCTCTCAATACATCTTATAATGGATGCTGCTGGACTGTGTTAGCTGGGAAAGCATGGCTCAGCATACCAGATAAATTAATGATCTTGGTTTGGGGTGTGTATGTAGTAACTAACAGTATACATGGTGTTGGAGATATCTGACTATGTGGGTTCTCTATTTGTCTATGTTTTTCATATATTCAGTTATTTCCCCTTGTTTGTATCCTTCTTAGGAAGCTACCCTTATTTTTACATACTCTAACTTAAATTTACTCACGATGTAAAGAGAGGGTAATTCTATTTCGTAGTATATTTTAAAGCTCTGAGTTATCAGTGCATTTACAAATGCGACATACTAACTGGCCCCGCCCCCCACCCCACCTACTCTATTTTGAGCGGCTCTCGCCCGCTGCATCCCCCTTACCCCTAAAACTATAGAGCTACCTTCTCCCTAGACCTAACCTTATCTGAATAGATACCCTAATCTTCTTCTTATGTAGTTAGGAGAGGACCATTCTTATTTATATTACATTTGTGATACTCTATAATAAAACTGGTCTCTCTATAAGATGGCCCAAATTTTATAGTAACGCCTGAGATATTTGACTACATTACAATGCTAATTATACTGTGTATTCATTGATCTATAAATGTTTTGGGGCATACCCTATATTTTGTATTTGTTTATGACTTCAATAAAAATTATTAAAAAAAAAAAAAAAGCACTGTCAATAAAATAGCCTGCAGCACCGGAGTCAACAAGAGCCTGGGTGACTATGGAGGAGTCCACCCAGGAAAAGACAACCGTGACCAAAGGTTTCTCCTTTAGTAGTTCCGGGGATGAGGATAAACCACCCAAGGTCTGCCCCCGACAGGACCTTAGGTGTGAGCGTTTCCCGGTCGTGTAGGACAAGACTTCAAAAGGTGGCCCTGTAACCCACAATAGAGGCAGAGCCCCTCCCTCCTCCTAAAGGCCCTCTCCGCCAGGGAGAGACGCGTGAATCCCAACTGCATCGGCTCAGCAGTACCTGGTGACTCGGGACCAGGAGGCATGGGAGGAGAGGGAGGCATGGGTGGGAATGAACACGTAGGAGACAACGGAACAGGAGGCTTCCCCAAGCGCTCCTTGAAAGAGGGCCTCTCACTTAGCCTGATGTCAATTAGGATCAAAAAAGACACCAATGCCTTGAGATCTTCAGCAGCGGAAACAGGAGCAGCCATAACTTGCGGGACACTTTGGTCCAAATGTGCAGTGCGAGTCAGCAGGGTTTGCAGGGATAGTGCAAATTGATCCAAACGGTGATCCTGTTCATCCATCCTGGAAATTATGGCAGGTAAAGGTCGATTATTAGCACCATCAGGATTCATGGCCCTTGCGTAATGTCAGGGTGCAAGGAATCAGACTGAGACAAGAAGCGCAAAAATAATCACACCTTTATTAATAGCAAAAAATAATAAAAAGTCCACAAGTCAAATAACAAGCCAGAAATCAAAACCAGAATTGGTAGTCAGACGAGCCGAGTCAGGAGCCAAAGTGAATAGTCAGACGAGCCGGAATCAGGAACAAGGAGAACAGCAGAGTCAGGAACAAGCCAGGGATCAGGAATCAGGAGGGACATCAGACAGCCAGGTAATACACAGGAGCTCTCACAAACAGGTCTAAGAAAATGCAAGGGCAAAGCATGCTGAACAGAGGCCCTTTAAATAATAAGTGTTGACATCACAATTCTGAGACTGCATCCTGTCTCACACGGATGATGTACACCAGTCTGGCCATAAAAGGAAGTGCAGGAAATGAGCAGCATCACACAGTATACACCAGAGTCAGGAAGAGAGGTGAGTAAAATGGCTGACAGCAGCACATGACAAACAGATCAGGGAAAAAACCCTGACACAGACTAAGTGCTATTGCATTGTCTTTTTATCATGCATTTGTTTATTATGCAAATCTACTGTATTTACTGGTCCTATAATACAAAACATATGTAAATAGATCCATTTGATAAGGTTTATCCTAACTATTGATTGCAGTATCATCAAGATTTCCTTCTGTTTTGTTAAAACATAATTTTTTTCTGAAGTATACACTTTAGTCAAATATTGTAAACTTACCAGATACGTTTTAATTATAAACTAGATATCCTGAACATTTTGTACAACAAAGGAAGATTCTTTGTGCTGTTGGATTTCAAAAATGTTTGCTTCAACTTAAATGGATGTGAAACCCAGCATTTTCTTGTGATTCAGATAGAGCATTACATGTAAAACAACTTTCTAATTTGTTTCTAGTATTATATTGTCTTTGTTCTTTTGGTATTTTTTGTTGAAAAGCAGGTCAGGTAAGCTCAGGAACATGCACGTGTCTGGAGCACTATATAGCAGTAGTTTTGCAAGAATGTTATTCATTTGTAAGAACACTAGATGGCAGCACTACTGCAATGTAGTGCTCCATGACTTACTTACGTATCTCTTCAACAAAGAATACCATGGGAACAAAACAAATTTGATAATAGAAGTAAATTGAACTGTCTGAACCTCGAACAAATGATTTTGTGTTTCATACCCCTTTTAATAATAATAATAATAATAATAATAATAATAATAATATTCAATGTACCAGGTAACGTGCACAGTAGCGTGGCTGCACAGGGATTTGTAGAAAAAAATAGGCTTCGCATGACAGGGGCAGTGCTGTCCTTGAAGCACTTAGCGCGCCAAATGCTACAGAGTGCACTCCCACACAGCACCTAACGTTTTAGAAGAGGTGGCGCCGGAGTAGACGGTAGCAGCAAATGAGAATGAGGTGACAGCAACAGCTTCTGAACCTCTGAATAAATTAGTTTCTGGGATACTACCATGTAATGTTTGCTGCTTATTGCTAATACCGTGCTACTGCAGTGCTTACCATCAATACCTTATATACGTGCTGTGCTGACACATTAGGAGGTTAAATAAGATAAAAGAATACTTCAAATAAAGAGATAGTGGAATCATACTTAGTATTGATTTATCTTATGATACACTGGCCCACACCATGCAGCTTTTGATTAGTATTATGCACACTATAGCCATAGGTTTAATGCGTCATCATGCGTGTACTTATTATCTTAAAGGGACATGAAACCCAACATTTTTCTTTCATGATTCAGATAGATCATATATTTTTAAACAACTTTCCAATTTACTTCTATTACCTCTTGTGCTTCGTTCTCTTGGTATCCTTTGTTGAAGGAGCAGTAAGGCACTACTGGGAACTAGCTGAAAGCCAATGACAAGAGGCATATATGTGCAGCTACCATTCACCAGCTTCTGAGCCTACCTAGGTGTACTTTTAAACAAACGATACAAAGATAACAAAACAAATTCAATCATAGAAATACATTGAAATGGCATGCTCTATCTGAATCATGGCCCTTTAAGTATATAACTTTATATTATTTAAAAAGGTTTTTTTTATATAAAGTGCTGCCCAGTTGTCAGGTCGTGTAAAAAAATTCTGTTCATAGCAGTAGAATGAACACACAGCTGTAAGAAATTAGAAGGGACATTGATAATATTACAAATATTAGTAAATATTATTAGTTAGCTAAATAGATTCTCATGTTAGAGACGTGAAACAACATTTTTCATTCATATTCAAACAGAGAATACCATTTTAGAAAAGCACTACAACAGTCTAAAGCACTCCTACACTTTAAAATTATATCCCTGTACTCTCACTTTTAAATATACGGATAAAATAAATAATAATACAAATAATAATCAAATAACAATCAGCCAGGTTTACGAGTTTTGCGTTATGAGCGGCTCGGTAATAAATTGCAAGTTATTGTCACCACTCACCTCCCTATAGCGCTGCTATTACAGGTTTGCAAAAACCCGGCGTTAGCAGGCAATATGGCAGCGTTGAGCTCCATACCGCACACAAATACCAGCGCTGCTTAAGTCAGCTGGTTTTACGTGCTCGTGCACGATTTCCCCATAGACATCAATGGGGAGAGCCGACTAAAAAAAAAGCCTAACACCTGCAATAAAGGAGCATAAAGCTCCGTAACGCAGCCCCATTGATTCCTATGGGGAAAGAAAAGTTATGTTTACACCTAACACCCTAACATAAACCTTGAGTCTAAACACCCCTAATCTGCTGCCCCTGACATTGCTGACACCTACATTACACTTATTAACCCCTAATCTGCCCCCCCGACATCGCCGCCACCTACCTACACTTATTAACCCCTAATCTGCCCCCCCCCCCGACATCGCAGCCACCTATCTACACTTTTTAACCCCTAATCTGCCGCCCCCGACATCGCCGCCACCTACATTACAGTTATTAACCCCTAATCTGTTGCCCCAGACATTGCCCCCACCTACCTACACTTATTAACCACTAATCTGCCGCCCCAACATTGCCGCCACCTACATTACAGTTATTAACCCCTAATCTGCCGCCCCGACATCGCCACCACCTACCTACACTTATTAACACTTAATCTGCCACACCAATGTTGTCGCTACCTACATTACACTTATTAACCCCTAATCTTCCACCCCCAACGTCGCCGCCACTATACTAAAGTTATTAACCCCTAAACCTAAGTCTAACCCTAACCCTAACACCCACTAACTTTAACATAATTAAAATAAATTTAAATAAAAATTACAATTAATACCTAAATAATTCCTATTTAAAACTAAATACTTACCTATAAAATAAAACCTAAGATAGCTACAATATAACTAATAGTTATATAATAACTATTTACTAATAGTTAAAGGAACCTTCATTCTTCAGTAGCCGTCAACAGAAGAGCTTGTTCGCGTTCGCAGCGGCGGGCGAACATATGCGATGTTCGATCCGCCCCCTATTCGTCATCATTGAGTAAACTTTGACCCTGTATCTCACATTCTGCAGACACATTACAGCCAATCAGCAGCAGACACTCCCTCCCAGACCCTCCCAGCTCCTGGGCAGCAGCCATTTTAGATTCATTCTGATCCTGCATTCTTAGTGAGAGGAGGGACAGTGTAGCTGCTGCTAATTTAATATGGAAATCGATAGCTAGGCTAGTGTATTCAGTGTCCACTACAGTCCTGAAGGACTCATCTGATCTCTGCTGTAAGGACAGCACCCCAAAAAGCCCTTTTTATGGCTACATCAGTCATTTGTTTTTTTTTCTTTGTAATCTAATAGCAGTTGACTGCCTGCCACTGCCAGTCTGTGTGTCAGGCTCACAGCATATACTGTGCCTACTTGTCCAGTGCCACCACTCATATCTGGTGTAACATTAGTGTAAATTAAAAAAAATAAACTTTTACATCAGTCTGCTAGTGTAATCTAATTTCAGTTGCCAGGCCAGCCTGCCACTGCCAGCCTGTGTGTCAGGCTCACAGCATATACTGTGTCTACTTGCTCAATGCCACCACCAGTCAGATCTGATGTAACATTAGTGTAAATTTAAAAAAAAAAAACTTTTACATCAGTCTGCTAGTGTAATCTAATTTCAGTTGCCAGGCCAGCCTGCCACTGCCAGCCTGTGTGTCAGGCTCACAGCATATACTGTGCCTACTTGCTCAGTGCCACCACTCATATCTGGCTGGTGTAACAGTAGTGTAATTTAAAAAAAAAAAACGTTTACATCAGTCTGCTAGTGTAATCTAATAGCAGTTGCCCACCTGCCACTGCCAGCCTGTGTGTCAGGCTCACAGCATATACTGTGCCTACTTGCTCAGTGCCACCACTCATATCTGGTGTAACAGTAGTGTAAATTTAAAAAAAAACAACGTTTACATCAGTTTGATAGTGTAATCTAATAGCAGTTGCCCACCTGCCACTGCCAGCCTGTGTGTCAGGCTCACAGCATATACTGTGCCTACTTGTTCAGTGCCACCACTCATATCTGGTGTAACATTAGTGTAAATTCAAAAAAAAAAAACCTTTACATCAGTCTGCTAGTGTAATCTAATTTCAGTTGCCAGGCCAGCCTGCCACTGCCAGCCTGTGTGTCAGGCTCACAGCATATACTGTGCCTACTTGCTCAGTGCCACCACTCATATCTGGTGTAACAGTAGTGTCAATGTAAAAAAAAAAAAAACTTTTACATCAGTTTGCTAGTGTAATCTAATAGCAGTTGCCCACCTGCCACTGCCAGCCTGTGTGTCAGGCTCACAGCATATACTGTGCCTACTTGCTCAGTGCCACCACTCATATCTGGTGTAACATAAGTGTAAATTTAAAAAAAATTTTTTTTACATCAGTCTGCTAGTGTAATCTAATTTCAGTTGCCAGGCCAGCCTGCCACTGCCAGCCTGTGTGTCAGGCTCACAGCATATACTGTGCCTACTTGATCAGTGCCACCACTCATATCTGGTGTAACAGTAGTGTAAATTAAAAAAAAAAAAATTACATCAGTCTGCTAGTGTAATCTAATTTCAGTTGCCAGGCCAGCCTGCCACTGCCAGCCTGTGTGTGAGGCTCACAGCATATACTGTGCCTACTTGCCGAGTGCCACCACTCATATTATCTTGTTTAATAGTAGTGTAAGTGTACATTTTAAAAATAAAAAAAAGTATTTTGACTCTGAAACATCAGTCTGCTTTTTTGTGTCAGGCTCACAGCGTATACTGTGCCCACTTGTCCAGTGCCACCACTCACATTATCTTCTTTTATAGTAGTGTAAGTGTACATTTTAAAAATAAAAATAAATATTTTGACTCTGAAACATCAGTCTGCTTTTTGGTGTAACATTCGTGTAAATTTAAAAAAAAAACTTTTACATCAGTCTCCTAGTGTCATCTAATTTCAGTTGCCAGGCCGGCCTGCCACTGCCAGCCTGTGTGTCAGGCTCACAGCATATACTGTGCCTACTTGCTCAGTGCCACCACTCATATCTGGTGTAACATTAGTGTAAATTTAAAAAAAAAAAACTTTTACATCAGTCTGCTAGTGTAATCTAATTTCAGTTGCCAGGCCAGCCTGCCACTGCCAGCCTGTGTGTCAGGCTCACAGCATATACTGTGCCTACTTGCTCAGTGCCACCACTCATATCTGGTGTAGCAGTAGTGTAAATTTAAAAAAAAAAAACATTTACATCAGTTTCATAGTGTAATCTAATAGCAGTTGCCCGTCTGCCTCTGCCAGCCTGTGTGTCAGGCTCACAGCATATACTGTGCCTACTTGTTCAGTGCCACCACTCATATCTGGTGTAACATTCGTGTAAATTTAAAGAAAAAAAACTTTTACATCAGATTGCTAGTGTAATCTAATTTCAGTTGCCAGGCCAGCCTGCCACTGCCAACCTGTGTGTCAGGCTCACCGCATATACTGTGCCTACTTGCTCAGTGCCACCACTCATATCTGGTGTAACAGTAGTGTAAATGTAAAAAAAAAAACTTTTACATCAGTTTGCTAGTGTAATCTAATAGCAGTTGCCCACCTGTCACTGCCAGCCTGTGTGTCAGGCTCACAGCATATACTGTGCCTACTTGCTCAGTGCCACCACTCATATCTGGTGTAACATTAGTGTAAATAAAAAAAAAACTTTTACATCAGTCTGCTAGTGTAATCTAATTTCAGTTGCCAGGCCAGCCTGCCACTGCCAGCCTGTGTGTCAGGCTCGCAGCATATACTGTGCCTACTTGCCCAGTGCCACCACTCATATTATCTTGTTTAATAGTAGTGTAAGTGTACATTTAAAAATAAAAAATCTATTTTGACTGTGAAACATCAGTCTGCTTTTTTGTGTCAGGCTCACAGCGTATACTGTGCCCACTGGTCCAGTGCCACCACTCATATTATCTTGTTTAATAGTAGTGTAAGTGTACATTTTAAAAATAAAAAAACTATTTTGACTCTGAAACATCAGTCTGCTTTTTTGTGTCAGGCTCACAGCGTATACTGTGCCCACTTGTCCAGTGCCACCACTCACATTATCTTGTTTTATAGTAGTGTAAGTGTACATTTAAAGAAAAAAAATATTTTTACTCTGAAACATCAGTCTGCTTTTTTGTGTCAGGCTCACAGCGTATAATGTGCCCACTTGCCCAGTGCCACCACTCATATTATCTTGTTTAATAGTAGTGTAAGTGTACATTTAAAAATAAAAAAAATATTTTGACTGTGAAACATCAGTCTGCTTTTTTGTGTCAGGCTCACAGCGTATACTGTGCCCACTTGTCCAGTGCCACCACTCACATTATCTTGTTTTATAGTAGTGTAAGTGTACATTTTAAAAATAAAAAAAAATATTTTGACTCTGAAACATCAGTCTGCTTTTTGGTGTAACATTAGTGTAAATTAAAAAAAAACAACCTTTTACATCAGTCTGCTAGTGTAATCTAATTTCAGTTGCCAGGCCAGCCTGCCACTGCCAGCCTGTGTGTCAGGCTCACAGCATATACTGTGCCTACTTGCTCAGTGCCACCGCTCATATCTGGTGTAACAGTAGTGTAAATTTAAAAAAAAACTTTTACATCAGTTTGCTAGTGTAATCTAATAGCAGTTGCCCGCCTGCCACTGCCAGCCTGTGTGTCAGGCTCACAGCATATACTGTGCCTACTTGCTCAGTGCCACCACTCATATCTGGTGTAACATTAGTGTAAATTTAAAAAAAAAAAAAGTTTACATCAGTTTGATAGTGTAATCTAATAGCAGTTGCCCATCTGCCACTGCCAGCCTGTGTGTCAGGCTCACAGCATATACTGTGCCTACTTGTTCAGTGCCACCACTCATATCTGGTGTAACATTAGTGTAAATTTAAAAAAAAAACTTTTACATCAGTCTGCTAGTGTAATCGAATTTCAGTTGCCAGGCCAGACTGCCACTGCCAGCCTGTGTGTCAGGCTCACAGCATATACTGTGCCTACTTGCTCAGTGCCACCACTCATATCTGGTGTAACAGTAGTGTAAATGTAAAAAAAAAAACTTTTACATCAGTTTGCTAGTGTAATCTAATAGCAGTTGCCCACCTGTCACTGCCAGCCTGTGTGTCAGGCTCACAGCATATACTGTGCCTTCTTGCTCAGTGCCACCACTCAAATCTGGTGTAACATTAGTGTAAATTAAAAAAAACTTTTACATCAGTCTGCTAGTGTAATCTAATTTCAGTCGCCAGGCCAGCCTGCCACTGCCAGCCTGTGTGTCAGGCTCACAGCATATACTGTGCCTACTTGCTCAGTGCCACCACTCATATCTGGTGTAACAGTAGTGTAAATTAAAAAAAAAAAAATTGCATCAGTCTGCTAGTGTAATCTAATTTCAGTTGCCAGGCCAGCCTGCCACTGCCAGCCTGTGTGTCAGGCTCACAGCATATACTGTGCCTACTTGCCCAGTGCCACCACTTATATTATCTTGTTTAATAGTAGTGTAAGTGTACATTTAAAAATAAAAAATCTATTTTGACTGTGAAACATCAGTCTGCTTTTTTGTCAGGCTCACAGCGTATACTGTGCCCACTGGTCCAGTGCCACCACTCATTTTATCTTGTTTAATAGTAGTGTAAGTGTACATTTAAAAATAAAAAATCTATTTTGACTGTGAAACATCAGTCTGCTTTTTTGTGTCAGGCTCACAGCGTATACTGTGCCCACTTGTCCAGTGCCACCACTCACATTATCTTGTTTTATAATAGTGTAAGTGTACATTTAAAAAAAAAAAATATTTTGACTCTGAAACATCAGTCTGCTTTTTTGTGTCAGGCTCACAGCGTATACTGTGCCCACTGGTCCAGTGCCACCACTCATATTATCTTGTTTAATAGTAGTGTAAGTGTACATTTTAAAAATAAAAAAACTATTTTGACTCTGAAACATCAGTCTGCTTTTTTGTGTCAGGCTCACAGCGTATACTGTGCCCACTTGTCCAGTGCCACCACTCACATTATCTTGTTTTATAGTAGTGTAAGTGTACATTTAAAAAAAAAAATATTTTGACTCTGAAACATCAGTCTGCTTTTTTGTGTCAGACTCACAGCGTATAATGTGCCCACTTGCCCAGTGCCACCACTCATATTATCTTGTTTAATAGTAGTGTAAGTGTACATTTAAAAATAAAAAAAACTATTTTGACTGTGAAACATCAGTCTGCTTTTTTGTGTCAGGCTCACAGCGTATACTGTGCCCACTTGTCCAGTGCCACCACTCACATTATCTTGTTTTATAGTAGTGTAAGTGTACATTTTAAAAATAAAAAAAAATATTTTGACTCTGAAACATCAGTCTGCTTTTTGGTGTAACATTAGTGTAAATTAAAAAAAAAAAACCTTTTACATCAGTCTGCTAGTGTAATCTAATTTCAGTTGCCAGGCCAGCCTGCCACTGCCAGCCTGTGTGTCAGGCTCACAGCATATACTGTGCCTACTTGCTCAGTGCCACCGCTCATATCTGGTGTAACAGTAGTGTAAATTTAAAAAAAAAACTTTTACATCAGTTTGCTAGTGTAATCTAATAGCAGTTGCCCGCCTGCCACTGCCAGCCTGTGTGTCAGGCTCACAGCATATACTGTGCCTACTTGCTCAGTGCCACCACTCATATCTGGTGTAACATTAGTGTAAATTTAAAAAAAAAAAAAAGTTTACATCAGTTTGATAGTGTAATCTAATAGCAGTTGCCCATCTGCCACTGCCAGCCTGTGTGTCAGGCTCACAGCATATACTGTGCCTACTTGTTCAGTGCCACCACTCATATCTGGTGTAACATTAGTGTAAATTAAAAAAAAAAAACTTTTACATCAGTCTGCTAGTGTAATCGAATTTCAGTTGCCAGGCCAGCCTGCCACTGCCAGCCTGTGTGTCAGGCTCACAGCATATACTGTGCCTACTTGCTCAGTGCCACCACTCATATCTGGTGTAACAGTAGTGTAAATGTAAAAAAAAAAACTTTTACATCAGTTTGCTAGTGTAATCTAATAGCAGTTGCCCACCTGTCACTGCCAGCCTGTCTGTCAGGCTCACAGCATATACTGTGCCTTCTTGCTCAGTGCCACCACTCAAATCTGGTGTAACATTAGTGTAAATTAAAAAAAACTTTTACATCAGTCTGCTAGTGTAATCTAATTTCAGTCGCCAGGCCAGCCTGCCACTGCCAGCCTGTGTGTCAGGCTCACAGCATATACTGTGCCTACTTGCTCAGTGCCACCACTCATATCTGGTGTAACAGTAGTGTAAATTTAAAAAAAAAAAATTGCATCAGTCTGCTAGTGTAATCTAATTTCAGTTGCCAGGCCAGCCTGCCACTGCCAGCCTGTGTGTCAGGCTCACAGCATATACTGTGCCTACTTGCCCAGTGCCACCACTTATATTATCTTGTTTAATAGTAGTGTAAGTGTAAATTTAAAAAAAAAAAATCTATTTTGACTGTGAAACATCAATCTGCTTTTTTGTCAGGCTCACAGCGTATACTGTGCCCACTGGTCCAGTGCCACCACTCATTTTATCTTGTTTAATAGTAGTGTAAGTGTACATTTAAAAATAAAAAATCTATTTTGACTGTGAAACATCAGTCTGCTTTTTTGTGTCAGGCTCACAGCGTATACTGTGCCCACTTGTCCAGTGCCACCACTCACATTATCTTGTTTTAAAATAGTGTAAGTGTACATTTAAAAAAAAAAAAAATTTTCACTCTGAAACATCAGTCTGCTTTTTTGTGTCAGGCTCACAGCGTATAATGTGCCCACTTGCCCAGTGCCACCACTCATATTATCTTGTTTAATAGTAGTGTAAGTGTATATTTAAAAATAATAAAACTATTTTGACTCTGAAACATCAGTCTGCTTTTTTGTGTCAGGCTCACAGCGTATAATGTGCCCACTTGCCCAGTGCCACCACTCATATTATCTTGTGTAATAGTAGTGTAAGTGTACATTTTAAAACTAAAATAACTATTTTGACTGTGAAACATCAGTCTGCTTTTTTGTGTCAGGCTCACAGCGTATACTGTGCCCACTTGCTCAGTGCCACCACTCATATTATCTTGTTTAATAGTAGTGTAAGTGTACATTTTTAAAATAAAAAAAGTATTTTGACTCTGAAACAGCATATACTGTGCCTACTTGCTCAGTGCCACCACTCATATCTGGTGTAACATTTGTGTAAATTAAAAAAAAAAAAAAGTTTACATCAGTTTGATAGTGTAATCTAATAGCAGTTGCCCATCTGCCACTGCCAGCCTGTGTGTCAGGCTCACAGCATATACTGTGCCTACTTGTTCAGTGCCACCACTCATATCTGGTGTAACATTAGTGTAAATTTAAAAAAAAAACTTTTACATCAGTCTGCTAGTGTAATCGAATTTCAGTTGCCAGGCCAGCCTGCCACTGCCAGCCTGTGTGTCAGGCTCACAGCATATACTGTGCCTACTTGCTCAGTGCCACCACTCATATCTGGTGTAACAGTAGTGTAAATGTTAAAAAAAAACTTTTACATCAGTTTGCTAGTGTAATCTAATAGCAGTTGCCCACCTGTCACTGCCAGCCTGTGTGTCAGGCTCACAGCATATACTGTGCCTTCTTGCTCAGTGCCACCACTCAAATCTGGTGTAACATTAGTGTAAATTAAAAAAAACTTTTACATCAGTCTGCTAGTGTAATCTAATTTCAGTCGCCAGGCCAGCCTGCCACTGCCAGCCTGTGTGTCAGGCTCACAGCATATACTGTGCCTACTTGCTCAGTGCCACCACTCATATCTGGTGTAACATTAGTGTAAATTTAAAAAAAAAAAAAGTTTACATCAGTTTGATAGTGTAATCTAATAGCAGTTGCCCATCTGCCACTGCCAGCCTGTGTGTCAGGCTCACAGCATATACTGTGCCTACTTGTTCAGTGCCACCACTCATATCTGGTGTAACATTAGTGTAAATTTTAAAAAAAACCTTTTACATCAGTCTGCTAGTGTAATCGAATTTCAGTTGCCAGGCCAGCCTGCCACTGCCAGCCTGTGTGTCAGGCTCACAGCATATACTGTGCCTACTTGCTCAGTGCCACCACTCATATCTGGTGTAACAGTAGTGTAAATGTAAAAAAAAAACTTTTACATCAGTTTGCTAGTGTAATCTAATAGCAGTTGCCCACCTGTCACTGCCAGCCTGTGTGTCAGGCTCACAGCATATACTGTGCCTTCTTGCTCAGTGCCACCACTCAAATCTGGTGTAACATTAGTGTAAATTAAAAAAAACTTTTACATCAGTCTGCTAGTGTAATCTAATTTCAGTCGCCAGGCCAGCCTGCCACTGCCAGCCTGTGTGTCAGGCTCACAGCATATACTGTGCCTACTTGCTCAGTGCCACCACTCATATCTGGTGTAACAGTAGTGTAAATTTAAAAAAAAAAAATTGCATCAGTCTGCTAGTGTAATCTAATTTCAGTTGCCAGGCCAGCCTGCCACTGCCAGCCTGTGTGTCAGGCTCACAGCATATACTGTGCCTACTTGCCCAGTGCCACCACTTATATTATCTTGTTTAATAGTAGTGTAAGTGTACATTTAAAAATAAAAAATCTATTTTGACTGTGAAACATCAGTCTGCTTTTTTGTCAGGCTCACAGCGTATACTGTGCCCACTGGTCCAGTGCCACCACTCATTTTATCTTGTTTAATAGTAGTGTAAGTGTACATTTAAAAATAAAAAATCTATTTTGACTGTGAAACATCAGTCTGCTTTTTTGTGTCAGACTCACAGCGTATACTGTGCCCACTTGTCCAGTGCCACCACTCACATTATCTTGTTTTATAATAGTGTAAGTGTACATTTAAAAAAAAATATATATTTTGACTCTGAAACATCAGTCTGCTTTTTTGTGTCAGGCTCACAGCGTATAATGTGCCCACTTGCCCAGTGCCACCACTCATATTATCTTGTGTAATAGTAGTGTAAGTGTACATTTTAAAACTAAAATAACTATTTTGACTGTGAAACATCAGTCTGCTTTTTTGTGTCAGGCTCACAGCGTATACTGTGCCCACTTGCTCAGTGCCACCACTCATATTATCTTGTTTAATAGTAGTGTAAGTGTACATTTTTAAAATAAAAAAAGTATTTTGACTCTGAAACATCAGTCTGCTTTTTTGTGTCAGGCTCAAAGCGTATACTGTGTCCACTTGTCCAGTGCCACCACTCACATTATCTTGTTTAATAGTAGTGTAAGTGTACATTTAAAAATAAAAAAACTATTTTGACTGTGAAACATCAGTCTGCTTTTTTGTGTCAGGCTCACAGTGTATACTGTGCCCACTTGTCCAGTGCCACCACTCACATTATCTTGTATTATAGTAGTGTAAGTGTACATTTTAAAAATAAAAAAAAATATTTTGACTCTGAAACATCAGTCTGCTTTTTGGTGTAACATTAGTGTAAATTAAAAAAAAACAACCTTTTACATCAGTCTGCTAGTGTAATCTAATTTCAGTTGCCAGGCCAGCCTGCCACTGCCAGCCTGTGTGTCAGGCTCACAGCATATACTGTGCCTACTTGCTCAGTGCCACCGCTCATATCTGGTGTAACAGTAGTGTAAATTTAAAAAAAACTTTTACATCAGTTTGCTAGTGTAATCTAATAGCAGTTGTCCGCCTGCCACTGCCAGCCTGTGTGTCAGGCTCACAGCATATACTGTGCCTACTTGCTCAGTGCCACCACTCATATCTGGTGTAACATTAGTGTAAATTTAAAAAAAAAAAAAGTTTACATCAGTTTGATAGTGTAATCTAATAGCAGTTGCCCATCTGCCACTGCCAGCCTGTGTGTCAGGCTCACAGCATAAACTGTGCCTACTTGTTCAGTGCCACCACTCATATCTGGTGTAACATTAGTGTAAATTTAAAAAAAAAACTTTTACATCAGTCTGCTAGTGTAATCGAATTTCAGTTGCCAGGCCAGCCTGCCACTGCCAGCCTGTGTGTCAGGCTCACAGCATATACTGTGCCTACTTGCTCAGTGCCACCACTCATATCTGGTGTAACAGTAGTGTAAATGTAAAAAAAAAAACTTTTACATCAGTTTGCTAGTGTAATCTAATAGCAGTTGCCCACCTGTCACTGCCAGCCTGTGTGTCAGGCTCACAGCATATACTGTGCCTTCTTGCTCAGTGCCACCACTCAAATCTGGTGTAACATTAGTGTAAATTAAATTTTTTTTTTACATCAGTCTGCTAGTGTAATCTAATTTCAGTCGCCAAGCCAGCCTGCCACTGCCAGCCTGTGTGTCAGGCTCACAGCATATACTGTGCCTACTTGCTCAGTGCCACCACTCATATCTGGTGTAACAGTAGTGTAAATTAAAAAAAAAAAATTGCATCAGTCTGCTAGTGTAATCTAATTTCAGTTGCCAGGCCAGCCTGCCACTGCCAGCCTGTGTGTCAGGCTCACAGCATATACTGTGCCTACTTGCCCAGTGCCACCACTTATATTATCTTGTTTAATAGTAGTGTAAGTGTACATTTAAAAATAAAAAATCTATTTTGACTGTGAAACATCAGTCTGCTTTTTTGTCAGGCTCACAGCGTATACTGTGCCCACTGGTCCAGTGCCACCACTCATTTTATCTTGTTTAATAGTAGTGTAAGTGTACATTTAAAAATAAAAAATCTATTTTGACTGTGAAACATCAGTCTGCTTTTTTGTGTCAGGCTCACAGCGTATACTGTGCCCACTTGTCCAGTGCCACCACTCACATTATCTTGTTTTATAATAGTGTAAGTGTACATTTAAAAAAAAAAAAAAATATTTTGACTCTGAAACATCAGTCTGCTTTTTTGTGTCAGGCTCACAGCGTATACTGTGCCCACTGGTCCAGTGCCACCACTCATATTATCTTGTTTAATAGTAGTGTAAGTGTACATTTTAAAAATAAAAAAACTATTTTGACTCTGAAACATCAGTCTGCTTTTTTGTGTCAGGCTCACAGCGTATACTGTGCCCACTTGTCCAGTGCCACCACTCACATTATCTTGTTTTATAGTAGTGTAAGTGTACATTTTAAAAATAAAAAAAAATATTTTGACTCTGAAACATCAGTCTGCTTTTTGGTGTAACATTAGTGTAAATTAAAAAAAAAAACCTTTTACATCAGTCTGCTAGTGTAATCTAATTTCAGTTGTCAGGCCAGCCTGCCACTGCCAGCCTGTGTGTCAGGCTCACAGCATATACTGTGCCTACTTGCTCAGTGCCACCGCTCATATCTGGTGTAACAGTAGTGTAAATTTAAAAAAAAAACTTTTACATCAGTTTGCTAGTGTAATCTAATAGCAGTTGCCCGCCTGCCACTGCCAGCCTGTGTGTCAGGCTCACAGCATATACTGTGCCTACTTGCTCAGTGCCACCACTCATATCTGGTGTAACATTAGTGTAAATTTAAAAAAAAAAAAAGTTTACATCAGTTTGATAGTGTAATCTAATAGCAGTTGCCCATCTGCCACTGCCAGCCTGTGTGTCAGGCTCACAGCATATACTGTGCCTACTTGTTCAGTGCCACCACTCATATCTGGTGTAACATTAGTGTAAATTTAAAAAAAAAACTTTATCATCAGTCTGCTAGTGTAATCGAATTTCAGTTGCCAGGCCAGCCTGCCACTGCCAGCCTGTGTGTCAGGCTCACAGCATATACTATGCCTACTTGCTCAGTGCCACCACTCATATCTGGTGTAACAGTAGTGTAAATGTAAAAAAAAAACTTTTACATCAGTTTGCTAGTGTAATCTAATAGCAGTTGCCCACCTGTCACTGCCAGCCTGTGTGTCAGGCTCACAGCATATACTGTGCCTTCTTGCTCAGTGCCACCACTCAAATCTGGTGTAACATTAGTGTAAATTAAAAAAAACTTTTACATCAGTCTGCTAGTGTAATCTAATTTCAGTCGCCAGGCCAGCCTGCCACTGCCAGCCTGTGTGTCAGGCTCACAGCATATACTGTGCCTACTTGCTCATTGCCACCACTCATATCTGGTGTAACAGTAGTGTAAATTTAAAAAAAAAAAATTGCATCAGTCTGCTAGTGTAATCTAATTTCAGTTGCCATGCCAGCCTGCCACTGCCAGCCTGTGTGTCAGGCTCACAGCATATACTGTGCCTACTTGCCCAGTGCCACCACTTATATTATCTTGTTTAATAGTAGTGTAAGTGTAAATTTAAAAATAAAAAATCTATTTTGACTGTGAAACATCAGTCTGCTTTTTTGTCAGGCTCACAGCGTATACTGTGCCCACTGGTCCAGTGCCACCACTCATTTTATCTTGTTTAATAGTAGTGTAAGTGTACATTTAAAAATAAAAAATCTATTTTGACTGTGAAACATCAGTCTGCTTTTTTGTGTCAGGCTCACAGCGTATACTGTGCCCACTTGTCCAGTGCCACCACTCACATTATCTTGTTTTAAAATAGTGTAAGTGTACATTTAAAAAAAAAAAAATATTTTGACTCTGAAACATCAGTCTGCTTTTTTGTGTCAGGCTCACAGCGTATAATGTGCCCACTTGCCCAGTGCCACCACTCATATTATCTTGTTTAATAATAGTGTAAGTGTATATTTAAAAATAATAAAACTATTTTGACTCTGAAACATCAGTCTGCTTTTTTGTGTCAGGCTCACAGCGTATAATGTGCCCACTTGCCCAGTGCCACCACTCATATTATCTTGTGTAATAGTAGTGTAAGTGTACATTTTAAAACTAAAATAACTATTTTGACTGTGAAACATCAGTCTGCTTTTTTGTGTCAGGCTCACAGCGTATACTGTGCCCACTTGCTCAGTGCCACCACTCATATTATCTTGTTTAATAGTAGTGTAAGTGTACATTTTTAAAATAAAAAAAGTATTTTGACTCTGAAACAGCATATACTGTGCCTACTTGCTCAGTGCCACCACTCATATCTGGTGTAACATTTGTGTAAATGTAAAAAAAAAAAAAGTTTACATCAGTTTGATAGTGTAATCTAATAGCAGTTGCCCATCTGCCACTGCCAGCCTGTGTGTCAGGCTCACAGCATATACTGTGCCTACTTGTTCAGTGCCACCACTCATATCTGGTGTAACATTAGTGTAAATTTTAAAAAAAAACTTTTACATCAGTCTGCTAGTGTAATCGAATTTCAGTTGCCAGGCCAGCCTGCCACTGCCAGCCTGTGTGTCAGGCTCACAGCATATACTGTGCCTACTTGCTCAGTGCCACCACTCAAATCTGGTGTAACAGTAGTGTAAATGTAAAAAAAAAACTTTTACATCAGTTTGCTAGTGTAATCTAATAGCAGTTGCCCACCTGTCACTGCCAGCCTGTGTGTCAGGCTCACAGCATATACTGTGCCTTCTTGCTCAGTGCCACCACTCAAATCTGGTGTAACATTAGTGTAAATTAAAAAAAACTTTTACATCAGTCTGCTAGTGTAATCTAATTTCAGTCGCCAGGCCAGCCTGCCACTGCCAGCCTGTGTGTCAGGCTCACAGCATATACTGTGCCTACTTGCTCAGTGCCACCACTCATATCTGGTGTAACATTAGTGTAAATTTAAAAAAAAAAAAAGTTTACATCAGTTTGATAGTGTAATCTAATAGCAGTTGCCCATCTGCCACTGCCAGCCTGTGTGTCAGGCTCACAGCATATACTGTGCCTACTTGTTCAGTGCCACCACTCATATCTGGTGTAACATTAGTGTAAATTTTAAAAAAAACCTTTTACATCAGTCTGCTAGTGTAATCGAATTTCAGTTGCCAGGCCAGCCTGCCACTGCCAGCCTGTGTGTCAGGCTCACAGCATATACTGTGCCTACTTGCTCAGTGCCACCACTCATATCTGGTGTAACAGTAGTGTAAATGTAAAAAAAAAACTTTTACATCAGTTTGCTAGTGTAATCTAATAGCAGTTGCCCACCTGTCACTGCCAGCCTGTGTGTCAGGCTCACAGCATATACTGTGCCTTCTTGCTCAGTGCCACCACTCAAATCTGGTGTAACATTAGTGTAAATTAAAAAAAACTTTTACATCAGTCTGCTAGTGTAATCTAATTTCAGTCGCCAGGCCAGCCTGCCACTGCCAGCCTGTGTGTCAGGCTCACAGCATATACTGTGCCTACTTGCTCAGTGCCACCACTCATATCTGGTGTAACAGTAGTGTAAATTTAAAAAAAAAAAATTGCATCAGTGTGCTAGTGTAATCTAATTTCAGTTGCCAGGCCAGCCTGCCACTGCCAGCCTGTGTGTCAGGCTCACAGCATATACTGTGCCTACTTGCCCAGTGCCACCACTTATATTATCTTGTTTAATAGTAGTGTAAGTGTACATTTAAAAATAAAAAATCTATTTTGACTGTGAAACATCAGTCTGCTTTTTTGTCAGGCTCACAGCGTATACTGTGCCCACTTGCCCAGTGCCACCACTCATATTATCTTGTGTAATAGTAGTGTAAGTGTACATTTTAAAACTAAAATAACTATTTTGACTGTGAAACATCAGTCTGCTTTTTTGTGTCAGGCTAACAGCGTATACTGTGCCCACTTGCTCAGTGCCACCACTCATATTATCTTGTTTAATAGTAGTGTAAGTGTACATTTTTAAAATAAAAAAAGTATTTTGACTCTGAAACATCAGTCTGCTTTTTTGTGTCAGGCTCACAGCGTATACTGTGTCCACTTGTCCAGTGCCACCACTCACATTATCTTGTTTAATAGTAGTGTAAGTGTACATTTTAAAAATAAAAAAACTATTTTGACTGTGAAACATCAGTCTGCTTTTTTGTGTCAGGCTCACAGCGTATACTGTGCCCACTTGCCCGGTGCCACCACTCATTTTATCTTGTTTAATAGTAGTGTCAGTGTACATTTAAAAAAAAATACATTTTTGACTCTGGAACATCAGTCTAGTTTTTTGTGTCAGGCTCCCAGCGTATACTGTGCCCACTCACAGTAGCTTGCACGCATAGTAGCACTAATTGAAAAAAAATGACTGGCAGAGGCAGGCCAACCCGCCGGGGCCATCGTGGTGCTGTGATTCCCTTTGGCCATAGAATAATGCCCATTGTTAGGCCATGTAACATGAACACGAAAAGTTCTGATGAAATAGTTGACTTTATAACACAGAACACCCAATCTTCTGCAGCTTCCGCTCGTAACCTTGACGCACCATCCTCCTCCTCTAGCTTAGCTTTGGGCACCTCTCAACTTACAAAGAAGAAAAACGTAGGCACCGGATGATTTTTCAAAATGCAAATGTCCTTTATTCAAGGTGTTTAAAATCACAACAACGGATGTGTAGGAAAAGCATAAACCTCAGGGCTAGGTGGAGTAGTGGTCACCCACGTGCCCTAATGCTGACATGTTTCGGCAAAGGCCGTAATCATAGCTAAAGGGTAAGAGTAAGGCCTACCTTTTAAAAGAACAGATCACCTGTGATAGGTTAAAAACAAAACTGTTACGTGGTTGATACACACCTCCACCTGTAAGTCAATCTGTATACATATACAGCCCTGTTTGGAAATTAACTCTTTGTAATCCACTATAACACATGCAAAGACAACTCACATATTTTAACTGTCAATAGAGCTTAAATGAGGTAGTTCACTATATATCTTATTATGCACCTCTTCATGTGAAAACATAGACAAATTTTACATAAATCACATATATCCATTTGCTTTAACAGCATTGTATACAATTGAATCATTGCAAAGTAAATAGCTCTATACATAGATATCATTTCATGTCAGACATGTGTTAGAAAATCTGGAACCATATTAAATTATATTAATTTATATTATATTAATGGTATAGTTCGAGATTGTGTACAGGGAGAATCTGAAAAATAATAATAATAATTACATAAGTAATAAGAGCCTTCATAAAATGAACTTGATTGCTAACTTAGTGTAAGTGAACTTCTGTACCATTTGCGATGATAAATGCAAGTCACCCTTTGTGACTATACATACATCATCCAATGTATACAAAATTGGTATTGTTCATATATATGGATACACAGGCTAACACCAGAAATTGATAAGATCATATTCTGAATTTAGCCCATTTGGCATTCTGGTGTGCAGCCTGTGTATCCAAAACACCTCTCTTTTGAGAAGCAAGGTGTCCCTATCCCCTCCCCTGTTGTTTGTACCAACAACTTCAACAATCGTCCATAACAATGTCCCTGGATCTTTGTTGTGTTTAACCTTAAAATGGTTCACCAGGGGGGTGGTTAGTTTACCCCTTTTAATGTCATTTATATGTTCCCTTATCCTAGTCCTTACTTGTCTGGACGTTTGTCCTGTGTACTGAATGTCACAGGAGTCACAGCTAAGAAGATACACTGCATATGTTGACCTACAATTAAAGAGCGCTCTGTGTGCAAATGTCTCACCAGAATAGGCACTTCTAAATATATTACCCAATCTGACATGACTACATGCTATGCAGTTTGTGAAGCTGCATTTGTAGACTCCTTTGCAACTCAGCCAAGAGGATTTATTGGTCTCACCCGCTTTCAGTTGTGTAGGTGCCACATAGTTTCCTATAGTTTTGCCTCTCCTAAAAGCAAATCTCAACTTCTGTGATGCAATATGTGTTAGGTCATCATCTGACCTTAAAAGGGACATATGTCTGCGTATAATGTTACATATTTGGTAATACTGTTTGCTAAACTGTGTCACAAATGTCAGTTGTTCAGATCTAGCGTCACATTCTAAGGGTTTATCTTCGAGTAGGTTGGCCCTCTCTATGACCCTTACTTCATCCCGGGCCCTTATAATGTCCTGTTTTGGGTATCCCCTCTCAAGGAATTTTCCACATAGTTCCATCTCATGTTTGGAATGCTCACTAGTGTTAGTACAATTTCTTTTTATCCTAGTGAATTGTCCTTTCAGTACTGACTTGAAAACCTGCTTGGGGTGGCTACTTTGTGCGTGTAATAAGGTATTCCTGGTTATGGGTTTTCTGTAGAGCTCTACCCTTATATAGTCGTTCCCCTCACCATGAAGGGTGACATCCAAAAAATTAATTTTGGATTGCCCAAAATCATAGGTGAATTGAAGGCTTGCATTATTAACATTTAGGTGCCCTACAAACTCTTGGGCTTCATTCTGACTACCATCCCATATAAACAACAGGTCGTCTATATACCGACGGTAATAGACGATATTGCCCCTATAGATATTTTTATCTCCAAAGATGTGGCACAGCTCCCACCAACCCATGTATAGGTTGGCGTAAGATGGAGCAAATTTAGCTCCCATGGCTGTGCCACATCTCTGGAGATAAAACACGCGTTCAAATACAAAAAAGTTGTGAGTTAGCAGGAACTCAGTAACTCTGAGAATAAATGTAATACATTTCTCACTATATCCAGTGGATCTCTTTAGAAAGAAGGATATGGATTCCAACCCAGAGCTATGTGGGATTGATGAGTATAAAGATTTTACATCGACAGATAACCACCCATAGCCCTCTTTCCAAGGAATTACTTCTATCTCTTTCAGATGTTGTTTGGTGTCTCTAAGGTGACTAAGAAGTTCCCCCACCAGGGGTTGAAGGATGGAGTCAAGCCACTTAGATAGTGGCTCCAACATGGAGTCAATCCCACTTATGATGGGTCTACCCTCAACATTCTCCAAGGTCTTGTGTACCTTTGGTAGAATGTTGAAGGTGGGGACCTTAGGGTTCATGGCATACAAAAAATCACAAGTGCCATCATCCAAAAAGCCCTCTTCCCTCCCATCATCAATTAAGTGTGAAAGCTCTTTTTGAAATCTGCTTGTAGGGTCAAAGTCTAATATAGTGCATTGTTTGGGGTCATTTAGTTGCCTGAGGGCCTCTTTTTCAAAGAACGCCCTATCTATTAAGACAACAGACCCCCCCTTGTCTGCGGCCCTGACCACCAGATTTGTGTTTTCACTTAAATGCTTGAGTGCTTTTTTCTCTTCATTATTGAGATTGCCCTTAGTCCCAAGTCTAGTAGTGTATGCTAAACTGGTCAAATCTTCTTCTACTCTCTTCTGGAATTTTTCCAGTAATGGACCCCTAGACTGAATGGGGTAAAATTTGGATCTATTTCTAAGTTTAGGACCTGTGTCACCAGTATGTAAGGTGACAATATCTACATTGTGACTCTCCCCTTGTAATGTCTCTAAACCTACTACATCACAGCATTCCTCAAATGTTAAATCAGTTCTCGTAGCCTTGGGGACTTGTCCAACACAGGGATCATCAGACAAACAGTTTTTAAAGTGCTTTTTTAATGTCAGTGACCTAATTAATTTGTTTACATCCAATAACGTGGAAAAAAGATCAAAATCATCAGTGGGAACAAAATTAAGCCCTAACCCTAGGACCCTCTCTTCAGCCATACTTAGTGTATGGCTGGACAGGTTAATAACCGGTGTCAGTTGTACTTCCTGCCCTGTTGTCTCCTCCTTGTTGCAGACCTTGTTTTTAAGTTGCCTCCACCTCTTCCCCCCCCTTCTTGTCCTATGGCGGGCCTGGAAAAAACCTGTTCTATCTCTCCCCTTTCCCTTTCCACAGTAGTGGCAGTTGTGGGTATAGGGTTCTCAGGTGTCCTATCCAAGTCCTGATATCTGGACTGTCTTCCCCTCCCTCTACCTCTGCCACCCACATTAGTATGTGCTGGGGTCAAACCCGTATCCCCAGTTTTATTCGTGTGGGTTAAGGGGGCCTGTGTATTCTCATCACCTGAGGATACTCCGGTGTTATAGTCATCCTGGGACTCCACCTTACTATCTGAAAAGGTTACCCTTTTGGGCGCGTGCTGGCCCTTCTTGTTCCCCTGACCATGAGATGTATGTTTGTCTTTGTTTGTGTTTCTGTTATCCCTTTTGAATTTATAGCTAAGTGACCTTTGTTTTTTGTTCCAAATATAAATCCTATTATTATCGTAATCACTTTGGTCTCTAAGATATTTTTCATGTTTTATTTCCATGATATTACTTTTAGCCTCTTTTAGGGATTGTCTCAATATGCTGTCATATTGTGCATATTTAACACACGTACTGCGTATGCTTAACTCAGATTGTAAAAGCTCAATATTAACTGTTATACCATTAAGTAATTTACTCTTATAATCAATCAACATGTTAATAAGGCGTATGGAGCAGTCAGAGGGCTTTTTGGATGATGGCACTTGTGATTTTTTGTATGCCATGAACCCTAAGGTCCCCACCTTCAACATTCTACCAAAGGTACACAAGACCTTGGAGAATGTTGAGGGTAGACCCATCATAAGTGGGATTGACTCCATGTTGGAGCCACTATCTAAGTGGCTTGACTCCATCCTTCAACCCCTGGTGGGGGAACTTCTTAGTCACCTTAGAGACACCAAACAACTTCTGAAAGAGATAGAAGTAATTCCTTGGAAAGAGGGCTATGGGTGGTTATCTGTCGATGTAAAATCTTTATACTCATCAATCCCACATAGCTCTGGGTTGGAATCCATATCCTTCTTTCTAAAGAGATCAACTGGATATAGTGAGAAATGTATTACATTTATTCTCAGAGTTACTGAGTTCCTGCTAACTCACAACTTTTTTGTATTTGAACGCGTGTTTTATCTCCAGAGATGTGGCACAGCCATGGGAGCTAAATTTGCTCCATCTTACGCCAACCTATACATGGGTTGGTGGGAGCTGTGCCACATCTTTGGAGATAAAATATCTATAGGGGCAATATCGTCTATTACCGTCGGTATATAGACGACCTGTTGTTTATATGGGATGGTAGTCAGAATGAAGCCCAAGAGTTTGTAGGGCACCTAAATGTTAATAATGCAAGCCTTCAATTCACCTATGATTTTGGGCAATCCAAAATTAATTTTTTGGATGTCACCCTTCATGGTGAGGGGAACGACTATATAAGGGTAGAGCTCTACAGAAAACCCATAACCAGGAATACCTTATTACACACACAAAGTAGCCACCCCAAGCAGGTTTTCAAGTCAGTACTGAAAGGACAATTCACTAGGATAAAAAGAAATTGTACTAACACTAGTGAGCATTCCAAACATGAGATGGAACTATGTGGAAAATTCCTTGAAAGGGGATACCCAAAACAGGACATTATAAGGGCCCGGGATGAAGTAAGGGTCATAGAGAGGGCCAACCTACTCGAAGATAAACCCTTAGAATGTGACGCTAGATCTGAACAACTGACATTTGTGACACAGTTTAGCAAACAGTATTACCAAATATGTAACATTATACGCAGACATATGTCCCTTTTAAGGACATTTGCACACAGAGCGCTCTTTAATTGTAGGTCAACATATGCAGTGTATCTTCTTAGCTGTGACTCCTGTGACATTCAGTACACAGGACAAACGTCCAGACAAGTAAGGACTAGGATAAGGGAACATATAAATGACATTAAAAGGGGTAAACTAACCACCCCCCTGGTGAACCATTTTAAGGTTAAACACAACAAAGATCCAGGGACATTGTCATGGACGATTGTATAAATAGGCTGAAGGAGAATGACCTGTACAAGACTTGTAATACCAGCGGTAGTGAAAAAGCAGCGTTATGAGGCTTTTTCACTCATAACGTTAAACTCGTAATCCAGCTGAATAATAGTAATAACAATAATTGTAAAAGTGAGAGAAATAAAGAAAATAATATCTATTATTGATATAAAAGAAGTCCTGACTGACTCATCAATGCCCAGCTCAAATCGTTTAACCTAGGAACGTGAATTTGGAAGGTACGTTGTTTTTATGATGTAGGCACCCACTAAGGAAGGATTTTTGGAAATTACGTCCCTAAGGGGCTGAAAAAGGGGGATGAACTTTTTTTATGAGAATACCTATATTTCAAAAACCGACAATGTTACAGATGTGAAAATTGGCATTTAGATTCTCCTTGAAAAATAAAGAAACGTGTTTTACCATTTCCCCGAATCCACTTAAGGGGGTCAAAAGAGGGGGAGCTGATTTATGAGGATACCTATATCTCAAAAACCGAAAATGTTACAGACGTGAAAATTGGTATTTAGATTATGCTTGAAAAATAAAGAAACGTGTTTTACCATTTCCCAAAAATCCACTTAAGGGGGGTCAAAAGGGGGGGCTTATTTATGAGGATACCTATATCTCAAAAAACTAAAGCCTAGATTTAGAGTTCTGCGTTAGCCGTCAAAACCAGCGTTAAGGGCTCCTAACGCTGCTTTTGGCCGCCTGCTGGTATTTAGAGTCAGTCAGGAAAGGGTCTAACCCTCACTTTCCAGCTGCGACTTTTCCATTCCGCAGATCCCCTTACGCCAATTGCGTATCCTATCTTTTCAATGGGATCTTCCTAACGCCGGTATTTAGAGTCTTGGTTGAAGTGAGCGGTAGAACTCTAACGACAAAACTCCAGCCGCAGAAAAAAGTCAGGAGTTAAGAGCTTTCTGGGCTAACGCCGGTTTATAAAGCTCTTAACTACTGTGCTATAAAGTACACTAAGACCCATAAACTACCCATGTACCCCTAAACCGAGGTCCCCCCACATCGCCGCCACTATAATATTTTTTTTAACCCCTAATCTGCCTACCGCACACCGCCGCCACCTACGTTATCCCTATGAACCCCTAATCTGCTGCCCCTAACACCGCCGACACCTACATAATATTTATTAACCCCGAATCTGCCCCCCCAACGTCGCTGCTACCTTACCTACACTTATTAACCCCTAATCTGCCGACCGGACCTCACCACTACTATAATAAATGTATTAACCCCTAAAGCTAAGTCATTATCATAAAAGTGATATTGTATAACAAGCTCAGCAAGAATATCATGGATGAATAATGAGACCTTATTTTTATGTTATTTGTATAGAGAGTATGACCTCCACCCTGCCAAGACAAACCATCATAGAATTATGTAGTCTAATAAAGTTGGGGCAAGTGTGGATTAGAATTGGTTGGCCTCTTTTGGACCAAGTTAGCATGGGAGGGGGAAAGGGAGTTCAGCGGGCAAGAGCCACTCTAGTTGAAGTGGGGAGGGTAGTGGGGGGCGGGGCCTTATAGGGCAAGGGCGTGCCAACAGTATGTTATAAGATTACAGCCATACTATTGTGAGTTAAACATTTAAAATGACACATATGTCCCTGAGTCATATAATATATGGGATGCTATGCAGAGTATTACCATGGAAATGTAGGAATAGGATATAACAGGAGTCTTGCATAAGACACAGTAATATGGAACTGAACTCCTTTGTATATAGCGCCTACATGGAGCTTAATTGTAGAACCTTATGTTAACATTAGGGCACATAAGCAAGCAATATATAATTTCCTATTACCAAGCCTGCAGTGCTATTCATATTCCAGGGCATAGCTGATCTCAAATAGAAATGTTAGTAGGCCTAGATGCATATGTAGTATATTGTTGTAGATAGGGGACATGTTGGAGCATACAATTCAGTCAGCTAGGCTACATTTCTCTTTTTTAGTTGGCTATAAGTAGTAAAGGACAATCTAACACGTAGATTACTTGGCTGCTATCAGAATCACCTCCACAACATTCAATGTAACATGTAAAACCGAACTACAGCCAATCAGTGCAAGTTCCCAAGAGCTTAGTGAGGTACAAATCCAAAATATACGGTGTGTATTTCTCCCTAAGGCTACTAGGCTGAACTACCTATAATCTTGGGGTATGGATAAATAAGAGTAGAATTATTAAGTATGTAACCGAGAGTCTCGTAGTATGGCTAGAGTGTCTAATATATATTAATAAAAACAAGTGGGAGCAAGGAACAAGTGGTTAGTTTATTGCATATAAAATGTGATTATACACTATTTGGGGGAAGGGAGAGTTCTCTTCTGCCAAGGTGTTTCCTTATAAGATAGAGATTACTGCAATATATACACGTTACAGGGATAAGTGATAACAGTACAAAATAATATAATTTGGAGATTAGGGACAGAACTCATCTCGGCCCAAATATACCTAGATATGAATAGCTGTATATTGGTGGGGGATAATGTTGATTTAGCTAGGGGAGCGAGTGTCAAATACTATTCCAGTATTGTTCGCTTGAAAAAGGCTAAAAAGTGGCGGTTCATTATGCTAAGCATGTATAAGATAGAAGTTTAGACCCTCACGTTCTAATAAGTGGGAGGATGCAGGATATAATGGGAGCAAACATGACAGATAATGCAAACTATACACAGTGACCTCTAATAACTCAGGTTTCCATAGTAACATAAGTTTAAAGTCAGAATATGACAATAAACAGGGGTGGAGGAATTAATACAACAAGTCGCATCCCGCCCTTTAGCCAATAGAAAGTAGAAACATTGGGATATAAAGAATTAACTAAACCTTGTGCATTATAATTCTTATAACAAATAGTTAACAGTTTACAGGTTACCCCTAAGCAAGCATATGTACAGGGTAATAGATAGAGGTAAGTGCTGCAGAAAAGAAAAAACAGTTAACATAAAATAAATGAGCAACTGCATATCAGTAGGACTGCAAAACTGCTAATATCCAGAATGTGTATATGTAATGGCATCAAACCCAAGAGTTATCATCAATACATGCTCTACTGGAGGGACAAGCAGATACGATTTCTAAATATATGCTTATATGCGTAGTTAGCTACAGTATTAACACAAATTCCATCTTCCCGTGCATGCTTCTATTTAAATCCCAAGTGAATCTGTGGGCAGAAATATAGATAGTGGAAACTCCATGGGAGACTAGAGCCTGGGCAAGCATAAGAGTGATCAGTTAATGAGTTTGAAGAAACAAGTCGGCCGGTCTTTATCTTATTTCCAACAAGAATCAGTCATTCGGCCATAAGTCAGTTCTCCCAATCTGACCAGAGTTATTCTATGCAAATGCTTACCCAATTCCGGTTTGAGCAAAGCAGTTCTTCTTGTTAGGACAACCGTGGTTCTGTAAGAATACAGATAGAGGGTGTAGCTCCGGGGGCAGCCCCGTCTTAGTGGCGACCTCCAGGGACTCTCCCCGCTTAGTCTCCAGGTCTAACGAGGGGCTTCTTGTTAGATCAAGTTCTACGATATAACTAACCGTGTTAGTTGTGGTTCTCCTGTAGCGTATGTGACTTGGTTCCTTCAATGGTAACCGGGACTCCTCTCTCCATCCTGCTTCCTGTATGAGTGTGTTGTCCCTGATGTCTGCTGTCTGTAAGGGCTTTCTCGCGAAAGATTCAAGTGGATGCTCGGTGACTAGCTGCAACCCCAAGTCCGTGGAGTCAGTATCAAGGCCATTAAGGCCATTATGGGCGGGATCGCCTGGTAGTTCCTCAGGTCGATGTTCTGAAGGCTGTTCCGTTGCCTTATGATGTTGCTTGGTGCTATGGCGATCAATGTCTGCCCCACCTTGTGTCGCCAGTACTATGGTGTTGTGTAGGTCTTGAAAGCATCTATCTAGCTGGCAATCAAAGCTCTGAAGTGCTTTCCATAGTGATCTGGATGATCGCTCCATATCCATTGCAAGCATGGCATATGCAGTAGATAGCGTTGCGTAGAGAGGCCTCAGTCGACCGGCTCAGAGCATCGGGCTATAAACTTGCCAAATCTAGTATAATGGGACTATTATTGGCTCCCAGACTCCAGTCCAGAACATCTTATATAGTTAGGATGGTCTCTGACTCCAATATAGGCTAAGAAAAAAGTTAATTAAGACCCATTTTCTATGTTTGGAGCTAGGAGCTCCATATAAACGCAGCTTTCCACTTCAGCGGTTAGCCCCGCCCCCCATAAAATATAATTTTAATCTAATGAAATAAATTAAATCTTATTAGTTTAGTTGATTTAATTGTAGGTAAATGTAGGTAGTTTAGTTAATTTATTTATAGATAACTTGGGTTAGGATTTATTTGACAGGTAATTTTGTGATTATTTTAACTAGGTAGCTATTAAAAAGTTATTAACTATTTAATAGCTATTGTACCTAGTTAAAATAAATGCAAAGTTGCCTGTAAAATAAATATAAATCCTAAAATAGCTACAATATAATTATTCGTTATATTGTAGCTATATTAGGGTTTAATTTACAGGTAAGTATTTAGCTTTAAATAGGATTAGTTTATTTAATAAGATTTAATTTATTTAGTTAGATTAAAATTATATTTAATTTAGGGGGGTGTTAGTGTTAGGGTTAGACTTAGCTTTAGGGGTTAATACGTTTATTAGAGTAGCGGCGAGGTCCGGTCGGCAGATTAGGGGTTAATACTTGAAGTTAGGTGTCAAAGATGTTAGGGAGGGCAGAGGGCAGGTTGCGAGACGGGAGTGCGGCGGTTTAGGAGTTAATAAATGTATTATAGTGGCGGCAAGATCTGGTCGGCAGATTAGGGGTTAATAAGTGTAGGTAAGGTAGCGGCGACGTTGGGGGGGGCAGATTAGGGGTTAATAAGTATAATATAGGGGTCGGCGGTGTTAGGGGCAGCAGATTAGGGGTTCATAGGGATAATGTAGGTTGCGGTGGTGTCCAGAGCGGAAGATTAGGGGTTAATAATAAAATGCAGGGGTCAGCGATAGCGGGGTCGGCAGATTAGGGGTTAATAAGTGTAAGGTTAGGGGTGTTTAGACTCGGGGTTCATGTTAGGGTGTTAGGTGCAGACTTAGAGAGTGTTTCCCCATAGGAAACAATAGGGCTGCGTTAGGAGCTGAACGCTGCTTTTTTGCAGGTGTTAGGTTTTTTTTTCAGCAAGCTCAGCCCCATTGTTTCCTATGGGGATATCGTGCACGAGCACGTTTTTCAAGCTGGCCGCTACAGTAAGCAACGCTGGTATTGAGGGTTGAAGTGGCGGAAAATTATGCTCTACACTTTTTTGAGCCTAACGCAGCCCTTCAGACAACTCTAAATACCAGCGTTATTTAAAAGGTGCGGGGGGAAAAAACACGCGTAGCTAACGCACCCCTTTGGCCGCAAAACTCTAAATCTAGGTGAAAGATTTTATAGTCACAGAAATTGTTATTTAGACTACAAGAAACACAGAGAATTAATGAAGACTCAAGAAGTTCCTGTCAGCCAGTATGCAACCCGAATGGGCACACACGTGAGGGTACACGTCATTGCGAGTGGTCGCATTTTTCTACAAATCACAAAATCCACGTAAGCAAAGCCGTGGGCAACAGCTAGTAATATAATAAAAGCAAAAAATTAATAAAAGCTTTCAGAGTGCCCACATTAAAGGGACATTCTACACCTTAGTCATCTTAATGTCTTACCTTAGATTATTCTGCAAATATCCTCCTTTAGCCTTTCTATATCATGCAGTAGTAACAGTAAAAAAATGTATTTTAAAATGACTATTGTTTTTGGTCACTTTGAAATGGCTGCCAAGCTCTGCCCACTGATGACATCATAATCTGGGCTGCATTAAAGGCTTCACTAATTACAAAAGACTCACTAATTGGATTCAACAGACTGTCAGTGCAAAGTGCAGAGATGCAGCCCAGATCATGATTTCATCAGTGGGTGGAGCTTGGCAGCCATTTCAAAGTGATCAAAAACAATAGTCATTTTAAAATAACTTTTTTAGTGTTACTGCTGCATGTTAAAGAAAGGGATGCAGGAGGATATTTGCAGCTTAAAGGGTTACTAAACCCATTTTTTTTCTTTAATAATTCAGATAGAGCATGCAATTTTAAGAAACTTTCTAATTTACCCCTATTATCAATTTTTCTTCTTTCTCTTGTTATCTTTATTTAAAAAGCAGGAATGTAAAGCTTAGGAGCCGGCCCATTTTTGATTCAGTACCTGGGTTACACTCAAATGACTTTTTGACAGCTGTACCTTGCACTTTGGATTAGCTTGCACAACAGAAAGCAGAAGAGTAACATTTTTGCATTTGTTTTTACACAGTTTATAAATAACATAGCAAAAATAAAAAAATCCCTCAGGAATAATATAGAGGAATGCAGCCTCTGCAAAAATGTACAGCTCCCACTGTGTATTGTGCACTCTAAACTGAAGTGCACAATACAGAATGCCAAGAAGACAACAATATCACTGACAATGTAAGCTCACAAGTCCACCTGCCTTGTTAATCATTTTATGTAAAAATGGTTTAAAGTGTACAGTGACTCAAAGTTAAGTCCCTTTACCCTCTTATTTATGTAAATGTCTTCTGAGCAGTGTACTCCATAACTGTATACTTAAAGGGACATTCCAGACAAAATTGGACTCCACATGGATGCATTTCAGTTTTGAATAGAAGTATTTTTGTAATATACATGTATTAGCAAAAATGTTTCTAATGAAAGCTATAGCTGTTTCCAAAGTGTAAGTATGCACTGTGCACCAGCAATTTAAACATAGCGCTTGCCCAGAGAGTCTAAGGTACTTGTATCATCTGGTAATGACTCAATTTGTTAATTGCTGACATGATACCACTGGCGCTCTGTGCAGCTGCAGTATTTAAAATGCTAGTGCACTGAGAATATCTAGCTATGCTTCACATGCACGTGCAGAGAATAATGCTAAAACTAAAACCGTGATAATTTTTACTAGAAGCATTTTTGCCATAACATGTAAATTGCAAATATGTTTCTATTCAAAGATGCAAATCATCTATATGCATTTAAATTTTGACCAAAATGTCCCTTTAATACTACAATGCTGCATATTCTGGTGCAGCATTGTAGTATTGTATTGAATTGAATGTTCAGGTGTATTTGTGTATATGAAATTGCCGGTGTTGTGCTTTGAATCACAGCCTATTACAATGGGTTGGGCTTGTAGGTAAAATTAGATCTCATTATGTTATCACTTTGTGTAGACATACTTGCTTCCTTATCTTATATCTGTTTGTAAACCAAAGCCCAATACTTAGAGAGAACAATATAAAATTTCGTTTCATTAGTTATCTCTTCTACAGCCCAACGGGAGTGTAATTTCTTCCACTGGCTGTGTTTACATAGCCTGTCAATAGCCTGGACTTAAGACCAGAAACCTCCAGTAGAGGTGGGGATACCACAGGCTAAATCAGATATTTCAAATGCCAAAATAAGGCTAAAGGAGCTACGTGTAAACAATTTAATACACTCCAGCAGGCAAAATGGATCATTGGGAACATTTTTGGTTAAACTGTCCCTTTAATGCTTAACCCCTACCTAAGCCTAAACTAAACCTTAAAAGGCATATAGAGCAGTCTGTCTCATTGTTGTAATACAAAAACAGTAAGCAGTGGCTTAAACTTAGGGTTGTACTTAAAAGAAATCATTGCAATATGTATTATGCATAATTTTAAAAGGATTTTAAATTTTATTTCTTTTTTTGTGCAGGGTCCATTACTTAGCAGTTTTTCCTTTCAAGTGTTGCTAGGAGATAAAAGAAAATGCTCTAATATATAATTGTCGCACTATTCAAAAACAATAAAGGGACAATAAGCACTAAATACAATTCTTGCATCTCTCTCTAATCATGGGTGCTGCTATTATGGAAGCTAGGTTACAATGCAGGTATCTGAGGAAGAGTTGCCGCATATATGCAAACAGGTCAACACTGGAATGCAGTGAAATACAGATTTCAATATTCAATATTGTGGCACCCATGATAAGAAGGCGGGTATAGCCTCAATGTGATGCTTATAGAAAGCATTAAGGGCTAGATTACTAGTGGTGTAATGTTATGCGCAAGCAAAAAGGGGTTTATCACGGGTGTTTGCCCGTGTCTGGATTTTCGCTTGTATTAAAAGTTAAAAGTAAACGTAACCACTTGAGCGCAATTGAAGTTAAGGGGCGTCGGGTTAACACAACCTCAGAGCTCTGGTTAACCATTTTGTGAAACAATATAGTCTCACAAAACACATCAAAAATACATTTAAAAGTACAGTTACACTCATAATAATGCTATCTAATAAAAAATATAACTTTTTTATCCAATATTTTTTTTTTAATAAGGGCTCAAAAATATGAGGTCTCGTGTTAAAAAAAGGCATGCAAAGGGCTTTAACATAGAGATACATACACATACATGTCTAAAGATGCATGTGTATGTGTGTATATATATATATATATATATATATATATATATATATATGGGTGCGTTTGTATGTGTGTATACATATGCATTTATGTATATATGTATTTACAAACGTATATACAAATCTAAACACATAAATACAAATGTGTGCATATATAGACAACTACAAAGGGGTCCAATGCCCATATTTATTAATTTAAAAACTGGATAGGTAAGGGGCGTATGTTACTATTATCTTAACAGCCAATAGGCTTTCACTACTGGCTTTTTAAATTGTACCAGATGTAAGGTGTAATTAGGATCTATAATTAGGGCTACATGCTGAAACGCGTAAGTTCTATCTACTAAATACGCTCTTACCACCTGTGTGGTTTACACAGCTGACAGCTGTATTTTAACTTTGGATGAAATAAAGAATTGAACTTTTATTTTCTGAGCACCACGTCTTTGTGTGCTTTTTGTTCATACATATATATATATATATATATATATATATATATATATATATATGTGTGTGTAGTTGAAAGCATAAAAAAACATATTTATGCAATATTTATATTTAAAAAAAGTGTTAAACTGTGCATTTACTCTAAATATTTCACGTTCCAATGTTCTGCACATAGCAGAACATCAGAATATGTTTTATATATGTATATATATATATATATATATATATATATATATATATATATATATATATATATATATATATATAATAGAACATGTTCTGTTATGTGAAAAACATTAGAATGGGAAAAAAATGTTTCAGCTTTGTTTGATGGCTTGTGACCATTCATCTTCCTCTTGATCACATTCCAAAGGTTTTCAATAAGGTTCAGGCTGGCCATGACAGGTTCATTATCTTGTAGTCCTCCATCCACACCTTGACTGACCTGGGTGTGTGGCATACAGCATTTTCTGCTGGAAAAAACAATCCTCAGAGCTGGGTAACATTGTCAGAGCAGAAGGAAGCAAGTTTTATTCCAGGATAGCCTTGTACATGGCTTGATTCATGCGTCCTTCACAAAGATAAATCTGCCCGCGATTCCAGGTAATCTTCAGTGATGTGTACAGTTTTCAGCTTTGCCCAACACCTGGTTGTCTGATGAATCAAGCCATGTACAAAGTTATCTTGGAAGATAACCTGCTTCTTTCTGCTCTGTCAGTGTTCCCTAACTCTGAGGATTGTTTTATCAAACAGGGCAATGCTTCATAACACACAACAAGGTCAATCAAGGTGTGGATGAAGTACCACCAGATCAAGACCTGACCCCATTGCAAACCTCTGAAATGTGATCAAGAGGAGTGGCATAAAGTCAATCAATGGCAATGTGAAAGACTGGTGGAGATCATGCCAAGCCCAAGATGCATTAAAGCTGTGATTCACAATTTGAGAGAAATGTTGTCAGAAGTTTATAGAATAAAACACAAAAATCATTTTACTATATAGGTATAAATAGTATTTTTTTTCCAATGCTCTATATTTAGTTACCTTGCTACTCCTTAGGTAAACGTCATACCTACATTTCTGAAATTGACTTGAAACAATTTATAGTGTTGGTTTTAATGCCTCCTACAATTACCTATATATTGTAGGATATCATTCAGTTGTACACATCATTCAGTTGTACAGGAAATTAATTCAAATGCATTTTCTACTAACATGGAGAAACTGTGAAACTGTGAGTCTGATATCTGTGTCAGCCAGAAGTCAGAATGCAAATTTCAGCTTTTGTAAGGATGTAAATTGAAATGCAATTCAAATTTTAACTCTGAGTGACAGAAATATTCAAGAGCCTTTTCATGCCTCCTACAATTACCTATAAAATTGCAAACTCTGAGGTTTGAAAATTTGTATGGATTTAGAAGGTGAAACTGAATTTTAAGCGAACTTTTGTTGTGATTTGCACATTAGTTTGCAATATGTCTTCTGGGGCTACCAAATATTAAAATTTGTATATGAATGATGTATATGAATGATGGTCTTTTTAAGTACCTTAACCCCTAAGTGACCAGACCATTTTTCAATTTTCTTACCCTTAAAGGGACACTGAACCCAATTTTTTTTTTCTTGCGTGATTCTGATAGAGCATGACATTTTAAGCAACTTTCTAATTTACTCCTATTATCAAATTTTCTTCATCTCTTAGGCCTAGATTTAGAGTTGGGCGGTAGCCGTCAAAACCAGCGTTAGAAGCTCCTAACGCTGGTTTTTACCGCCCGCTGGTATTTGGAGTCAGTCAGGAAAGGGTCTAACGCTCACTTTCCAGCCGCGACTTTTCCATACCGCAGATCCTCCTACGCCATTTGCGTATCCTATCTTTTCAATAGGATCTTTCTAACGCCGGTATTTAGAGTCTTGGCTGAAGTGAGCGTTAGAAATCTAACGACAAAACTCCAGCCGCAGAAAAAAGTCAGTAGTTAAGAGCTTTCTGGGCTAACGCCGGTTTATAAAGCTCTTAACTACTGTGCTCTAAAGTACACTAACACCCATAAACTACCTATGTACCCCTAAAACGAGGTCCCCCCACATCGCCGCCACTCTATTAAAATTTTTTAACCCCTAATCTGCCGCTCCGTACACAGCCGCCACTTACGTTATCCCTATGTACCCCTAATCTGCTGCCCCTAATACCGCCGACCCCTACATAATATTTATTAACCCCTAATCTGCCGCCCCCGCTATCACTGACACCTGCATATTTTTTTAACCCCTAATCTGCCGCTCCGTACACCGCCACAACCTACATTATACCTATGTACCCCTAATCTGCTGCCCCTAACACCGCCGACCCCTATATTATATGTATTAACCCCTAATCTGCCACCCCTGCTATCGCTGACCCCTGCATATTGTTATTAACCCCTAATCTGCCGCTCCGTACACCGCCGCAACCTACATTATACCTATGTACCCCTAATCTGCTGCCCCTAACACCGCCAACCCCTATATTATATTTATTAACCCCTAATCTGCACCCCAAAAAGTCGCCGCCAGCTACCTACAATAATTAACCCCTAATCTGCCGACCGGATCTCGCCGCTACTCTAATAAATGGATTAACCCCTAAAGCTAAGTCTAACCCTAACACTAACACCCCCCTAAGTTAAATATAAATTAAATCTAACGAAATAAATTAACTCTTATTATATAAATTATTCCTATTTAAAGCTAAATACTTACCTGTAAAATAAACCCTAATATAGCTACAATATAAATAATAATTATATTGTAGCTATTTTAGGATTAATATTTATTTTACAGGCAACTTTGTAATTATTTTAACCAGGTACAATAGCTATTAAATAGTTAATAACTATTTAATAGCTAAAATAGTTAAAATAATTACAAAATTACCTGTAAAATAAATCCTAACCTAAGTTACAATTAAACCTAACACTACACTATCAATAAATAAATTAAATAAACTACCTACAATTACCTACAATTAAACCTAACACTACACTATCAACAAATTAATTAAATACAATACCTACAAATAACTACAATTAAATAAACTAACTAAAGTACAAAAAATAAAAAAGAACTAAGTTACAAAAAATAAAAAAATATTTACAAACATTAGAAAATTTTTACAACAATTTTAAACTAATTACACCTACTCTAAGCCCCCTAATAAAATAACAAAGACCCCCAAAATAAAAAAAATGGCCTACCCTATTCTAAATTAAAAAAGTTCAAAGCTCTTTTACCTTACCAGCCCTGAAAAGGGCCATTTGCGGGGCATGCCCCAAATAATTCAGCTCTTTTGCCTGTAAAAAAAAACATACAATACCCCCCCCAACATTACAACCCACCACCCACATACCTCTAATCTAACCCAAACCCCCCTTAAATAAACCTAACACTAAGCCCCTGAAGATCTTCCTACCTTATCTTCACCATGCCAGGTTCACCGATCCGTCCTCCGAAGTCTTGATCCAAGCCCAAGCTGTTGTTCGTTCCTGGTAGAGCGCTTCTCTCTTTGTATGCAAATTATTATGACCCTGGGGAAGTCTCCCTATGGGTGATGGGGGAAACCAGACGTGGACTCCTTGCCCAGTGTGCTTAGAGGAATGTGGCTGCACCTCACTGACGAGGCCCATAGGAGGTCGAAACGATCGTCTGGGGTTGTCATGTTCCTTGTTCAGAGGAGAATTGCCTGGTATTTCGGGGCTGGACTGACCTTACTTGGCGGGATCAGACTGATATACTTCAGGAAAGTTTTCTTCTGTGAAAAGCACACTGGTCTAAAAGAGGCTGCTTCCGGGTGGTAAATCGCCATAGAACAAGCCACTGAGCTGTTGTTCGTTCCTGGTAGAGCGCTTCTCTCTTTGTATGCAAATTATTATGACCCTGGGGAAGTCTCCCTATGGGTGATGGGGGAAACCAGACGTGGACTCCTTGCCCAGTGTGCTTAGAGGAATGTGGCTGCACCTCACTGACGAGGCCCATAGGAGGTCGAAACGATCGTCTGGGGTTGTCATGTTCCTTGTTCAGAGGAGAATTGCCTGGTATTTCGGGGCTGGACTGACCTTACTTGGCGGGATCAGACTGATATACTTCAGGAAAGTTTTCTTCTGTGAAAAGCACACTGGTCTAAAAGAGGCTGCTTCCGGGTGGTAAATCGCCATAGAACAAGCCACTGAGCTGTTGTTCGTTCCTGGTAGAGCGCTTCTCTCTTTGTATGCAAATTATTATGACCCTGGGGAAGTCTCCCTATGGGTGATGGGGGAAACCAGACGTGGACTCCTTGCCCAGTGTGCTTAGAGGAATGTGGCTGCACCTCACTGACGAGGCCCATAGGAGGTCGAAACGATCGTCTGGGGTTGTCATGTTCCTTGTTCAGAGGAGAATTGCCTGGTATTTCGGGGCTGGACTGACCTTACTTGGCGGGATCAGACTGATATACTTCAGGAAAGTTTTCTTCTGTGAAAAGCACACTGGTCTAAAAGAGGCTGCTTCCGGGTGGTAAATCGCCATAGAACAAGCCACTGAGCTGTTGTTCGTTCCTGGTAGAGCGCTTCTCTCTTTGTATGCAAATTATTATGACCCTGGGGAAGTCTCCCTATGGGTGATGGGGGAAACCAGACGTGGACTCCTTGCCCAGTGTGCTTAGAGGAATGTGGCTGCACCTCACTGACGAGGCCCATAGGAGGTCGAAACGATCGTCTGGGGTTGTCATGTTCCTTGTTCAGAGGAGAATTGCCTGGTATTTCGGGGCTGGACTGACCTTACTTGGCGGGATCAGACTGATATACTTCAGGAAAGTTTTCTTCTGTGAAAAGCACACTGGTCTAAAAGAGGCTGCTTCCGGGTGGTAAATCGCCATAGAACAAGCCACTGAGCTGTTGTTCGTTCCTGGTAGAGCGCTTCTCTCTTTGTATGCAAATTATTATGACCCTGGGGAAGTCTCCCTATGGGTGATGGGGGAAACCAGACGTGGACTCCTTGCCCAGTGTGCTTAGAGGAATGTGGCTGCACCTCACTGACGAGGCCCATAGGAGGTCGAAACGATCGTCTGGGGTTGTCATGTTCCTTGTTCAGAGGAGAATTGCCTGGTATTACGGGGCTGGACTGACCTTACTTGGCGGGATCAGACTGATATACTTCAGGAAAGTTTTCTTCTGTGAAAAGCACACTGGTCTAAAAGAGGCTGCTTCCGGGTGGTAAATCGCCATAGAACAAGCCACTGAGCTGTTGTTCGTTCCTGGTAGAGCGCTTCTCTCTTTGTATGCAAATTATTATGACCCTGGGGAAGTCTCCCTATGGGTGATGGGGGAAACCAGACGTGGACTCCTTGCCCAGTGTGCTTAGAGGAATGTGGCTGCACCTCACTGACGAGGCCCATAGGAGGTCGAAACGATCGTCTGGGGTTGTCATGTTCCTTGTTCAGAGGAGAATTGCCTGGTATTTCGGGGCTGGACTGACCTTACTTGGCGGGATCAGACTGATATACTTCAGGAAAGTTTTCTTCTGTGAAAAGCACACTGGTCTAAAAGAGGCTGCTTCCGGGTGGTAAATCGCCATAGAACAAGCCACTGAGCTGTTGTTCGTTCCTGGTAGAGCGCTTCTCTCTTTGTATGCAAATTATTATGACCCTGGGGAAGTCTCCCTATGGGTGATGGGGGAAACCAGACGTGGACTCCTTGCCCAGTGTGCTTAGAGGAATGTGGCTGCACCTCACTGACGAGGCCCATAGGAGGTCGAAACGATCGTCTGGGGTTGTCATGTTCCTTGTTCAGAGGAGAATTGCCTGGTATTTCGGGGCTGGACTGACCTTACTTGGCGGGATCAGACTGATATACTTCAGGAAAGTTTTCTTCTGTGAAAAGCACACTGGTCTAAAAGAGGCTGCTTCCGGGTGGTAAATCGCCATAGAACAAGCCACTGAGCTGTTGTTCGTTCCTGGTAGAGCGCTTCTCTCTTTGTATGCAAATTATTATGACCCTGGGGAAGTCTCCCTATGGGTGATGGGGGAAACCAGACGTGGACTCCTTGCCCAGTGTGCTTAGAGGAATGTGGCTGCACCTCACTGACGAGGCCCATAGGAGGTCGAAACGATCGTCTGGGGTTGTCATGTTCCTTGTTCAGAGGAGAATTGCCTGGTATTTCGGGGCTGGACTGACCTTACTTGGCGGGATCAGACTGATATACTTCAGGAAAGTTTTCTTCTGTGAAAAGCACACTGGTCTAAAAGAGGCTGCTTCCGGGTGGTAAATCGCCATAGAACAAGCCACTGAGCTGTTGTTCGTTCCTGGTAGAGCGCTTCTCTCTTTGTATGCAAATTATTATGACCCTGGGGAAGTCTCCCTATGGGTGATGGGGGAAACCAGACGTGGACTCCTTGCCCAGTGTGCTTAGAGGAATGTGGCTGCACCTCACTGACGAGGCCCATAGGAGGTCGAAACGATCGTCTGGGGTTGTCATGTTCCTTGTTCAGAGGAGAATTGCCTGGTATTTCGGGGCTGGACTGACCTTACTTGGCGGGATCAGACTGATATACTTCAGGAAAGTTTTCTTCTGTGAAAAGCACACTGGTCTAAAAGAGGCTGCTTCCGGGTGGTAAATCGCCATAGAACAAGCCACTGAGCTGTTGTTCGTTCCTGGTAGAGCGCTTCTCTCTTTGTATGCTGGCGATCCATAATCCGGCTGAAGTCTTCTATCAAGCTGCTGCTAAAGAGGTCCAGAAGAGGCTCCAAAGTCTTCATCCTATCCGGGATGAAGAGGAGATCTGGACCGGCAACCATCTTGATCCAAGCGGCATCTACTATCTTCATCCGATGACGAACGGCTCCATCTTGAAGACCTTCAGCGCGGATCCACCTTCTTCTTCCGACGTCCAACTGAAGAATGAAGGTTCCTTTAAGGGACGTCATCCAAGATGGCGTCCCTCGAATTCCGATTGGCTGATAGGATTCTATCAGCCAATCGGAATTAAGGTAAGAAAATTCTGATTGGCTGATAGAATCAGCCAATCAGAATCAAGTTCAATCCGATTGGCTGATCCGATCAGGGGCTGGTAAAAGAGCTTTGAACTTTTTTAATTTAGAATACGGTAGGGCATTTTTTTTTATTTTGGGGGGCTTTGTTATTTTATTAGGGGGCTTAGAGTAGGTGTAATTAGTTTAAAATTGTTGTAATATTTTTCTAATGTTTGTAAATATTTTTTTATTTTTTGTAACTTAGTTCTTTTTTATTTTTTGTACTTTAGTTAGTTTATTTCATTGTATTTATTTGTAGTTATTGTATTTAATTAATTTATTGATAGTGTAGTGTTAGGTTTAATTGTAGATAATTGTAGGCATTGTATTTAATTAATTTATTGATAGTGTAGTGTTAGGTTTAATTGTAACATAGGTTAGGATTTATTTTACAGGTAATTTTGTAATTATTTTAACTAGGTAACTATTAAATAGTTATTAACTATTTAATAGCTATTGTACCTGGTTAATATAATTACAAAGTTGCCTGTAAAATAAATATTAATCCTAAAATAGCTACAATATAATTATAATTTCTATTGTAGCTATATTAGGGTTTATTTTACAGGTAAGTATTTAGCTTTAAATAGGAATAATTTATTTAATAATAGTTAATTTATTTTGTTAGATTTAAATTATATTTAAGTTAGAGGGGTGTTAGTGTTAGGGTTAGACTTAGCTTTAGGGGTTAATACATTTATTAGATTAGCGGTGAGATCCGGTCGGCAGATTAGGGGTTAATTATTGTAGGTAGGTGGAGGCGACGTTGTGGGGGGCAGATTAGGGGTTAATAAATATAATATAGGGGTCGGCGGTGTTAGGGGCAGCAGATTAGGGGTACATAGGTATAATGTAGGTTGCGGCGGTGTACGGAGCGGCAGATTAGGGGCTAATAATAATATACAGGTGTCAGCGATAGCGGGGGCGGCAGATTAGGGGTTAATAAATATAACATAGTGGTCGGTGATGTTAGGGGCGGCAGATTAGGGGTTAATAATAATATGCAGGGGTCAGCAATAGTGGGGGCAGCAGATTAGGGGTTAATAAGTGTAAGGTTAGGGGTGTTTAGACTCGGGGTACATGTTAGGGTGTTAGGTGCAGAACGCTGCTTTTTTGCAGGTGTTAGGTTTTTTTTTCAGCTCAAACAGCCCCATTGTTTCCTATGAGGAAATCGTGCATGAGCACGTTTTTGAAGCTGGCCGCGTCCGTAAGCAATGCTGGTATCTAGAGTTTCAGTGGCGGTAAATATGCTCTACGCTCCCTTTTTGGAGCCTAACGCACCCCTTCTGTGAACTCTAAATACCAGCGTTATTTAAAAGGTGCAGGAGAAAAAATAGCACGCGTAGCTAACGCGCCCCTTTGGCCGCAGAACTCTAAATCTAGCCGTTAGTATCTTTATTTGAAATGCAAGAAAGTAAGTTTAGATGCCGGCCCATTTTTGGCGAACAACCTGGGTTGTTCTTGCTGATTGGTGGATAAATTCATCCACCAATAAAATAAAAAAAAAGCTTAGATGCCTTTTTTTCAAATAAAGATAGCAAGAGTACAAACAAAAACTGATAATAGGAGTAAATTAGAAAGTTGCTTAAAATTGTATGCTCTATCTGAATCACAAAAGAAAACATTTGGGTTCAGTGTCCCTTTAAGGACCAGGGCTATTTTAACATTTTTGCGGTATTTGTGTTTAGCTGTAAATTTCCTCTTGCTCATTTACTGTACCCACACACATTATATACAGTTTTTCTCGTCATAAAAAGGACTTTCTAAAGATACCATTTTTTTTCTCATATATTTTACTATAAAATTTTTTATAAAATATGATGAAAAAATGGAAAAAAAAACACATGGCTAGATTACAAGTTTTGGCCTCGCTTCCATTGAGTTGTAATTCAGTTTGCGTGCACTCGCAAACCGTTAAATATGCTGTTGAAAGCAATATCGTTTAACGACTGTTTCCAATGGCGCGTTATACCTCAATATCGGCAGCTGGACTCCGGCTGCCGAAAAAATCTTCGCGTCCCATAGAAAGTAATAGAAGCCGTTAATCGCTAAATTATACCAGGTTTCCAATGAAAGCGCAAATAGTTAATACACTGTTGGAGGCTGTCGATACATTGAGAAATATTACCCCCAGCTCAACTAGGTGTAAAGGAGGAAAAAATAGCTTTTTGAGGCCTGTTTCTCATTGAAATTGCAAATCACAAAAAAATTATGAGTGTTTCAATGTACAAATAACATTATATATGCTACATTTATTTGTCCTATGTATAGGAATATTTGCACCCATGTTGTCATAGAAATTTCAATATGTATGTGCATATAAAAATATATGCAAGCACCACAATTATGGAACGACCTCCCACACACTTTCAAACCTTCCCCATGCCTAATATCCTTTAAGAGATCCCTCTCTACATATCTCAAAACAGAATGCACCTGTGATTGTTGATTATATATTTCCTACCGGTTCTATGTTTAATTTTTGTGAATATATCGTGTATTATTATTGTTTTTTATTTTATTGTACCTATTGTGTCAATGCAATGTTTTGTGTACCCAGGACGTACTTGAAAACGAGAGAAATCTCAATGTATCCTTCCTGGTAAAATATTTTATAAATAAATAAAATATCTACCAATTCAAAATGAAACCTTTGCCCAGGGATGCTATATATAATCTCAATACATATAGAAATATAATTTTATCTAATAATAATCTTCTCCTACATGTATATATGTATGATAATTGTATATATATATTTGACCTATATAAATCATATAATTTTAATAATTACTTTTAACTGTTATGATAAAGGCTGATATATTTAAATAGAAAAATATAATAATTACATTCAGTGTCTTTGAATTTCCGATATGTAACTACATATATGTTGAAATTATAGTTCATATCAAAAATATAAGTCATGAGTAAGTATATACTTTCAAACTGTTCATTAAATTAAGGATTAGATGAGATGAAGATAAGCCCTCCCCCCCATTGCAATCACCAGTTTCACATATGTTAACAAGCAACACACATCTATAAAAAAAACACCACACCTAGCCTAACCTCAGAACAGATATTTCAAAATGCAGGGTGAGAGAGAAGCTGACAATGCTGAAGTTAGACAGCGTAGGCCTGACATCCCCAGAGTGAGGCTGGATATAGAAACCCTGAATGAGCAGCAGGTGTTTGAAAGTTTCAGGCTCAACAGGGAGAAAATATATCAGTTATATGCCCTGTTGCAAGACAGGCTGGAAAGCCAGGGCTATTCAAGCAGGGCTGTCCCTGGAATGACCAAACTACTAGGGGCACTTCATTTTTTGGCTTCTGGATCCTTTCAGGTGACAGGGGGCATTGTAACTGGGGTGCATAAGTCCACTCTTTCTAAGCATCTTTCAAAAGTTATTGATGGACTTTATGATAATTGCAGAAAATTTATGTTTTCCCCACATCACCCAGAGGTTGGCGTGATGTTAAGAGGGACTTTTTTCTTTTAGGTGGCATACCCAATGTCCTTGGGGCCATTGACTGCACTCATATTGCCCTAAGACCCCCTGTGCGCAGGGAGATAATATTTAGAAATCGGAAACACTTCCACTCCTTAAATGTGCAGATTATATGTGATGCAAACATGCGTATATTAAATGTCGTGGCAGGGTTCCCAGGAAGTAGCCATGATGCCTACATCCTCAGGAATTCTGGTGTGTGGAGATTGTTTGAGACAAATCAAATGCCTGAAGGACATCTCCTCGGTAAGTGTTTATGTATATATTATGATGCCTTCATGTGTTCAATATTTTGACATTTTATTGTTTCATTGCTTTATAATCCTTTATGTATGTGTCTAAGGGGGTGAAATTGATTAAATAAATAAATTGTTAATCATTTAAAAGATATATATTAACTATGTCATAGTAAGACATATGCATAACATTATTTTATGTCATACATTGCTTTATTGAAAGATGTGTGTTTTTATATATATATATATATATATATATATATATATAGTGTATATCTATGCATTCATATTTCAGCCGATTCTGCATATCCTCTTAAAAAATGGATTTGGACACCATTGAAAGAGAACCAGGTTGTTGGGCCTGCTGAATTAAGGTAAAATATATATTTATTTTCTGCTCTTGTGTGTCAGAAATATTGATTGTGCCTTGCAAAATGCTCACTATAATCTGTATAAAAGTAGGACCAGTACACACTTCATAGGAATGTCCATTTAAATCACTCTTGGGTGAATGTAGGTGCAAACCTGGAGGACATCCTTTTCCAAAGTCCCAGTAAATGTAATGAAATAGAACACACAGGTAGCACTCTATGTGGAGCAACAGCACCTTTATTGAGCAACGTTTCTTGGCTCCTGCCCCTTTATTAAGCTATATATCTGTGTTTGTGCACATACATGTGTTGCTTGATTATCTCGTGTGTGTGTGTGTGTGTATATATCACTATCACAGACATAACAATGTTGTACTGAGTGCCTTTAAAGGGACAGTCGAAATACAAATCATCTATTATCAGTGAAGCATTTATAAATCTCTCTGCTTGAATATAAATATATTTATATATATATAAAAAGGTTTAAAGATTTATAAGATCAAACCAGGAATGTAGTTAGCTCATTAGTATTTGATTTGTCTTCACATTATATATTATAATCATATTTCTTGTTCTTTTAATACAGATATAATGAAGCACATATCCGAACACGTGCTATAATAGAACGACTGTTTGGTGTTCTAAAAATGCGCTTTCGCTGCCTGGACAGATCAGGGGGGGATCTCCAATTCAGTCCGGAAAAAGCTATAAAAATCATAGTGGCATGTTGCTGTCTACACAACATGGCACAGGAGCATGTGATGTTGAACGACTTACTTCCAACACCACAGCCCCCAGGTGAAATCTTTGAGCATGATGTAATTAATCATCCCCAACCCCTCAATGCCCATTTGGAGAGATCTGCAACTATTCAAGATTTCTTTTCAGGTATTTTTATAGTATTGTAATGAGACCTTTTAGTTATTTATGATTATGTTTTTTAATAATACAGATTTGTTTCTTTTAATGTTTTACAGATTGAAGATTCTCAGAAATGGAATACCACTCCCCTCCCTCTCTCCTCATCCCTATATTTACCACATTTTCCCTAAATAAATGTGTACTTTACTCAAATATAGTCATGGTGAATGTTTCTTTATTTCCAGCTATGTACTAATCAATGCATTCATCTTATGATTTATGTATAACATAATTATCTAAAATATCATTTTAATTATATTCCAAATATTACTTTGTTCTCTTGGTATAATTATTTAAAGAGCAGCTATGCACTCCTGGTTAATAAAAATGAGTACATGGGTGAACCAATGACAGACAGGATATATACTGTATGTTGGCAACAATAAACAGCTCCAACATAGGTTCTATGCTGCTCCTGATCTTACCTAAATAAAACTATAATCAAAGGATACTAAGAATATTAAGCAATATAAAGAATATAAATATATTAGATTTGCTTGTAAATATATATGTTTTAGCAAAATAATGGAATTTATGTCACTTTAAAAAAAAAAGGAAGAGTGTGTTCACAATAAAACATTAATGAACCAGATAAATCATTCAATTCCAATCAACTTACATATGTACTCATAATCAATTTAATTTTTTTATGTTTCTTATTTCAATCATGTATTTAAGTTTAGGAGCCATTCCATTTAATGTTCATCACCTGTGGTGCACTTGCTGATTGTTGCCTACATTTAGACAACAATCATCAAGCGCTCCCCATGTGCAGATTCAAAATGGGTAGATTCCTAAGCTAACATTCCTGTTTTAGTAAATTACAGATGATAATGAAGTTAAATAGATTATAGGATTACATATTTAAGTATATAAATACTGCATGCTCTAATTCATGAGTTTTATTTTGAATAGGCTATCCCTTTAAGAAATATATCAGATGCTCATTTCAAAGAGACAAATCCAGATATAATATAATCCTTAAAATAAAGATACATTATCAATACATACAATCCCCTGAGATTGCACACTTGAATGGCATGGTTACCTCATAGAAAATAATATAGAAAAATAAGTCAAAGGAAATCATTTTTTTATCATGAAGATGAGTTTTATTATTACAGATTTACCCTCATTCAAATGTAATTTTCAATGTGAAAATCATATTTATTCAATACAAAACGATGACACATTAAAGTTATAATGTGTCATAGTACTAATATTTATAAAATATATGTAATGTCATGTCTGCTAAAGCAGATAATACTTTTGCAATATTTAGACTATTAACCAAAATACATAAGTGCTTAATATTACATACTTCAAGAGATATGAAGTATTGTCTTTAACATGGAGTTATTGAAACAATTTAAAAGTGCATTGTGCATTGGTCCCAGGGAGAGTCTGTGTCTATTCATATGATGTCAATTAAAATGTATTAATCACCTCTATATCATGGCAATCACATATATGTTGTGTATACACCAGTGCTTAAATATCATAAAGATACATTTATCTAATTATTCTAAATATTGAATAATAATCTTGACAAAAAGGAGTGCATTAGTCATGATAGGTATTAGTCATGATAGGTATATATTTCAGATATTATATTCCACATAGGACTATAAGAATGAATGCAAGGTATTTGGCCATATCAACAGGAAGGAGTATTTACTTTTCAACTCTTCTATAACTGTATAACCCTTATTAGCTTCATCTGAAGGAGCAAACAACATATGCTTGTGGAATATAAATCATAACATTTACAAATGTCATGTTGACTAATGTTAGATAGCATATACTGTATAAATATCAGACACGTATCCCCAAGTATTCTTAAACGGCATAATATCCTCAATAAAATGACACATAAATGTATCAACAATGTACACCTGCATATTAATTGACATCATGTGAAATAAAAATGAATAAAGCTGTTCATTTTTAGCAGATAAACAGCTATTAGAATAATATTAAGATATATGTTCAAATTTGGATTAGAAAAATGGATGCATATTTATGAGATGAAAATCGCACTTAAAAAAGTGCTTTAGTGCAAAAATTAGATATGATATATCTTGTGTGGAAAAAAAAAGAATATTAATTAATTCTTGCGGCGGGATTTTGACTTTGGAGGAGAGGTACTTAGGGGGGCAGTGTGGCGTCTTGTGCGACGGCCACCAGCTGAATGTGAGGCTAATAACCGGGATTCAGGGTCCTGCAGGGAGATGACAGAGGATGCAAGGGAGGATGGAGTTTGGGGCCTATCCGCGAGCCTCTCCACTGCCTCTGCCAGGCGGACGAGTGAGGCATTATGGATGTCCATTTGGCTCTGTATCCTTCTCAAATCCTGCTGCTGCTGGAGCCTGGACAGCCTAAGCTCTCTATGTATGAGCCTCAGTAGATCATCCTGCTGGGACTGTGACGGACCCTGTTGTACAGTTGGTGTCTCAGGAACTAATAATTGGCTGGTTCCAGGGCTGTCTCTCCGTATTGGTGACTGTGAGGTTGTCTGTGATGGCACTGTTGGCAATACATTCGTGGGTGCAGTGGGTGGTGGTGTGGATTCCTGTTGTGCCATAGGAGTAGGAGGCATATAGTACAGATGATGCAGATCTGTATGCTGCTGTGGTGGGTGCATCATCTGCTGCTGAGGATAATGATGTTGTGGTGGGTGCATCATCTGCTGCTGAGGAGGATGTTGTGGGGGGTGCATCATCTGCTGCTGAGGAGGATGTTGTGGGGGGTGCATCATCTGCTGCTGAGGAGGATGTTGTATGTGGGTGCAGCTGTGGGGGCTGTGCCATTTGTTGCTGCGAAGTATGCATGAACTGCCATTGTTGAGGAGGATGAGTCTGCTGGGGTTCAGAACCCAAAACATGAAATGTTGTCTCCGAGGTAGATGGAGAAGGGCATGATACATCCTCCACCTCATATGCCCTAGGCTGCTGCATATCATCTTCTAAGAGGCTGATATAGGAGGTAGTGTCACCATAGATATCCTCATCCTCCTCAGTGAATGTAGGAACATCCTGCTGTGGTGTTGGTGCAGCTTCATACTCCTCCTGTTCGGAACCTACAAATAAATATACGGTATGTTTACATTATCTATCTAATAGAATATATTACTTTGTAGCATAACAATACAGACTATTATATTCCATATTTATGTGTATATATGTACACACACACACATACACACACACACACACACACACACAGACATATACACACACACACACATATAGTGTGTTTGGGATAAAATCCAAGCATATATGACCATAACTGATGAATCTTTATAGACTGTGTCTTAAAGGAACATTGTTAAAGGGACACTGTACCCAAATATTTTCTTTTGTGCTTCAGATAGAGCATGCAATTTTAATCAACTTTCGGATTTACTCCTATTTTCAAATGTTCTTTATTCTCTTGGTATCTTTATTTGAAATGCAAGAATGTAAGTTTAGATGGCGGGCCATTTTTGGTGAACAACCTAGGTTGTCCTTGCTGATTGGTGGATAAATGCATCCACCACTCAAAAACTGCTGTCCAGAGTTCTGAACATAGAAAAAAGCTTAGATGCCTTCTTTTTCATATAAAGATAGCAAGAGAACGAAGAGAAATTGATAATAGTAGTAAATTAGAAAGTTGCTTAAAATTGCATGCTGCATCTGATTCACAAAATAATAAATTTGGGTACAGTGTCCCTTTAAGGACAATGACACATGATTTATATGAAATGCTTAATATTCTTGGATATTATATAATCAATAGAACGATTACGTCCTAAGCAGCTGACTGCCACTCGAATCTCCTCCCACAGCTTATTCCGGACACCCGGCCTCAGGTTAGGGTTCTCCAGCTGAGCTGCCCTCTCCAAGTAGGCCTCAACAAGAGCCTCCTTCTCCTCCTCAGAGTACCTCTCCTCTCTTAGCCTGCCCTTCACACCTGAAGGGCCAGCAGACACAGACTCTCCCTCCTGTGACTGGGGACCAGCCCTCTCTACCTCCTCTGTCCCTGCAGGCTGTGACAGGCTACCACCAGCCCCACCCCCACTTGCCACAGTCTGCCCCACTCTCCCTCTTCTTTTTGTGCCTAGCTGAGGCTGACTCCTCCTCACTCCTCCCACCTCCACTCCTCTTCCACCCTCTCTCCTTCCCTCATCTGCCAGGGTTTGAGGAAGGACAAATCCTCCACCCAAACCTCGGCCCCTAATCCTGCCCATACTACTCCCTACTTCCCCCCTCCCCCTCCCTCTATCCACCCTCTCCACTGCCCTCCCCCTAGCCACCCACTTCCCAACTCCACTAGGCCTATCCATCCCTTTCTCCTTCCTCCCTAACTCTAACCTAACACTAAAGTCCCTAGCTTACCTAACTACACTAATTCACCTAACTAAACCTTAAATTAAATATCCCCAAAACTAACTACCTAACCTATCTAGACCCTAACTATCTCTATTCTATATCCCTCAAAATAAAAATAAAATGTGGGGGTGAAAATAAACAAAGGAATGTAAATGAAAAAGGAAAAACTAAAGAGGATTATAACAAAATTATAGAAAAATAAGGGATGCAAATGAAGAAAGGGGTGGGCTATATAGTCAAATGGAAAAAAAAATATGGGATGTAAAAAAAAAAAATAGGATGGGCAAAATGTATATATATAAAAAAAAAGTTATATAGTGAGGAAGGGAAGGGTAGTCAAAGGGGGGATGGGAAGTGGAATAAGGGGATTAATGAAAGGAGTAATAAAGGAAGATGGGGATATGGGGGTTAATGAAATAAAAAAAATGTGAATGTGTTTGTATCAAATAAAAGTGTGTATGTGTGTTTGTGTGTGTGTGTTTGTGTGTATGAACTAATGTGTGTTAATTAACTAATGTATGGATGTGTGTGTGTGTTCCTATTATTATATGAGGCCTACAATAAGAATATATGAAAAGAAAATATCAAACTCTCCACTAACTCTCAAACAACTCTCAAAAACCCAAAACTCCTACCAACGCAACTAGCTCCCGTGTCTTTCTCTCTAGAGGCAATCACAGGTAAAGATCGCAGGCGCAAACCGTTATTCTTATAGACAGAGGTCGGGTTACCATGGCAATGCACTTGTTATGGCGCGCTTTTTGACAAATCCAACATCGGTTGGCAACGCAAACTTACGTACGGCCGAAAAGAGCGACTGCGCGCAACACGCTAATCTTTTCAATGGAAACCTGGTACTAAAATGGAGCCGTAAATTACTTTTAGCTGTCGTCCGCTTTCGTAGCTTACGGCTTCATTTTTAACGACTCAATGGAAGCAAGGCCTTTGTCGGTAAAACCTTGCGTTGCTAACAAGCCTTTTTTTTCCAGCGCACACTTTAAACAACACTGGTATTACAGGTTTTCTGAATGGCTGCGTTAGCCTCAGAAAAGAGAGCATTGAGCAAATTTAGCGCCACTTTTACCTGTAATACCAGCGTTGCTTATGGTAGCGTTAAGCTGGCAAAACGTGCTCATGCACGATTTCCCCATAGGAAACAATGGTGCTGAGCTGGCTGAAAAAAAACCTTACACCTGCAAAAAAGCAGCGTTCAGCTCCTAACGCAGCCCCATTGTTTCCTATGGGAAAATACTTTAAGTCTACACCTAACACCCTAACATGAACCCCGAGTCTAAACACCCCTAATCTTACACTTATTAACCCCTAATCTGCCGCCCCCAACATCCTCGCCACCTGCATTATATTATTAACCCCTAATCTTCCGCTCCGGACACCGCCGCCACCTACATTATACCTATGAACCCCTATTCTGCTGTCCCCACCATCTCCGACACCTACATTATATGTATTATCCCCTAATCTGCCGCCCCCAACGTCGCTGCCACCTACCTACAATTATTAACCCTAATCTGCCGACCGGACATCGCCGCCACTATAATAAATGTATTAACCCCTAAACCGCCACACTCCCACCTCGTAACACTAGTTAAATTTTATTAACCCCTAATCTGCCCCCCCAACGTCGCCGACACCTACCTACAATTATTAACCCCTAATCTGCCGACTGGACATCGCCGCCACTATAATAAATGTATTAACCCCTAAACCGCCTCACTACCACCTCGCAAACACTTGTTAAATTTTATTAACCCCAAATCTCCCCCCCCAACGTCGCTGACACCTACCTACAATTATTAACCCCTAATCTTACGACCCCAACGTCGCCGCTACTATAATAAAGTTATTAACCCCTAAACCTAACCCTAACCCTAACACCCCCCTAACTTAAATCTATTATTAATAAATCTATATAAAATTACTATAATTAAATAAATTATTCCTATTTAAAACTAAATACTTACCTGTAAAATAAACCCTAATATAGCTACAATATAACTAATAGTTACATTGTAGCTATTTTAGAATTTATTTTTATTTTACAGGCAACTTTGTATTTATTTTAACTAGGCACAATAGTTATTAAACTATTTATTAACTAAACTAAGTTATTAACTATTTAATAAATACCTTGATAAAATAAATACAAATATACCTAAACCCTAACCTAAGTTACAATTACACCTAACACTACTCTATAATTAAATTAATTACCTAAACTACCTACAATTAAATACAATTAAATTAAATAAACTAAATTACGAAAAAAACACACTAAATTACAGAAAATAAAAAAGAAATTACAATATTTTAAACTAATTACACCTAATCTAATCCCCCTAATAAAATAAAAAAGCCCCCCAAAATAATGAAATTCCCTACCCTAAACTAAATTACAAATAGCCCTTAAAAGGGCCTTTTGCGGGGCATTGCCCCAAAGTAATCAGCTCTTTTACCAGCCCTTAAAAGGGCTTTTTGCGGGGCATTGTCCCAAAGTAATCAGCTCTTTTACCTGTAAAAAAAAATACAATACCCCCCAAACATTAAAAACCAACTCCTACATACCCCTACTCTAAAACCCACCCAATCCCCCCTTAAAAAATCCTAACACTAACCCCCTGAAGATCACCCTACTTTGAGCCGTCTTCACCCAGCCGGGTCAAACTCTTCATCCAATCCGGCAAGAAGAGGTCCTCCAGAGGGTCCGAATTCTTCATCCTATCCGGGCAGAAGAGGACATCCAGACCGGAAGAAATCTTCATCCAAGTGGCATCTTCTTTCTTCATCCTTCCGGAGCGGAGCGGCACCATCTTGAAGACCTCCAATGCGGATCATCCTCCTTGCCCGACGACTAGACGACGAATGACGGTTCCTTTAAATGACGTCATCCAAGATGGCGTCCCTCGAATTCCGATTGGCTGATAGGATTCTATCAGCCAATCGGAATTAAGGTAGGAAAAATCCGTTTGGCTGATCCAATCAGCCAATCGGATTGACCTCGCATTCTATTGGCTGATCGGAACAGAAAATAGAATGCGAAGTCAATCCGATTGGCTGATTGGATCAGCTAATCGGATTAAATCAGCCAATCAGATTTTTCCTACCTTGAATCAGCCAATCGGAATTCGAGGGACGCCATCTTGGATGATGTCATTTAAAGCAACCGTCATTCACCGTCTAGTCGTCGGGCAAGGAGGATGTTCCGCGTCGGAGGTCTTCAAGATTGTGCCGCTCTGCTCCGGAAGGATGAAGAAAGAAGATGCCACTTGAATGAAGATTTCTTCCAATCTGGATGTCCTCTTCTGCCTGGATAGCATGAAGACCTCTTCTTGCAGGATTGGATGAAGAGTCCGGCCCGGCTGGGTGAAAACGGCTCAAGGTAGGGTGATATTCAGGGGGTTAGTGTTAGGATTTTTTAATGGGGGATTGGGTGGGTTTTAGAGTAGGGGTATGTGGGTGGTGGGTTTTAATGTTGGGGGGGTATTGTATTTTTTTTTTACAGGTAAAAGAGCTGATTACTTTGGGGCAATGCCCCGCAAAAGGCCCTTTTAAGGGCTATTTGTAATTTAGTGTAAGGTAGGGAATTTTATTATTTTGGGGGGATTTTTTATTTTATTAGGGGGATTAGAGTAGGTGTAATTAGTTTAAAATATTGTAATTTCTTTTTTATTTTCTGTAATTTAGTGTTTGTTTGTTTTCATAATTTAGTTTATTTAATTTAATTGTATTTAATTGTAGGTAGTTTAGGTAATTAATTTAATTATAGAGTAGTGTTAGGCATAATTGTAACTTAGGTTAGGGTTTATTTTACAGGTATATTTGTATTTATTTTATCTAGGTATTTATTAAATAGTTAATAACTATTTAATAACTATTGTGCCTAGTTAAAATAAATACAAACTTGCCTGTAAAATAAAAATAAACCCTAAGCTAGCTACAATGTAACTAATAGTTATATTGTAGCTATATGGGTTTATTTTACAGGTAAGTATTTATTTTTAAATAGGAATAATTTATTTAATTATAGTAATTTTATTTAGATTTATTAAAAATAGATTTAAGTTAGGGGGGGTATTAGGGTTAGACTTAGATTTAGGGGTTAATAACTTTATTATAGTAGCGGCGACGTTGGGGTCGGAAGATTAGGGGTTAATAATTGTAGGTAGGTGTCCGCAACGTTGGGGGGGAGCATATTAGGGGTTAATAAAATTTAACTAGTGTTTGCGAGGTGGTAGAGAGGTGGTTTAGGGGTTAATACATTTATTATAGTGGCGGCGATGTCCAGTCGGCAGATTAGGGGTTAATAATTGTAGGTAAGTGGCGGCGACATTGGGGGTGGCAGATTAGGGGTTAATAAATATAATGTAGGTGTCGGCGATGTTAGGGGCAGCAGAATAGGGGTTCATAGGTATAATGTAGGTGGCGGCGATGTCCAGTCGGCATATTAGGGGTTAAATAATTTTATTATAGTGTTTGCGATGTGGGGAGGCCTCGGTTTAGGGGTTTATATGTAGTTTATGGGTGTTAGTGTACTTTGTAGCACTTTAGTTAAGAGCTTTATGTTCCAGCGTTAGCCCATAAAACTCTTAACTACTGACTTTTATATATATAGGAGTCTTGGAGGTAGAGGCTGTACCGCTCACTTCATCCAAGACTTGTAATACCAGCATTAGGCAAATCCCATTAAAAATATAGGATACGCAATTGACGTAAGGGGATTTGCGGTGTGGAAAAATCGCGGAAGAAAAGTGAGCGGTACACCTGTACCTTCCAAACTTGTAATACCAGCGGGCATTAGAAAGCAGCGTTAGGACCCCTTAACGCTGCTTTTTATGGCTAACGCCAAACTCCTAATCTAGCCGACAATTTTTCTAACTTTGACCCCCCAAAATCTGTTACACATCTACAACCACCAAAAAACACCCATGCTAAATAGTTTTTAAATTTTGTCCTGAGTTTAGAAATATCAAATGTTTACATGCTCTTTGCTTTTTTTGCAAGTTATAGGGCAATAAGTACAAGTAGCACTTTGCTATTTCCAAACCATTTTTTTTTTTTTCAAAATTTGCCATAGTTGCATTGTAACACTGATATCTGTCAGGAATCCCTGAATAACCCTTCACATGTATATATATTCTTTTTAGTAGACAACCCAAAGTATTGATCTTGGCCCATTTTGGTATATTTCATGCCACCATTTCACCGCCAAACGCGATCAAATAAAAAAAATCGTTAACTTTTTTACTAAATGTTTTAATAACTTTAGGTTTCTCACTGAAATTATTTGCAAACAGCTTGTGCAATTATGGCACAAATGGTTGTAAATGCTTCTCTGGAATTCCCTTTTTGTTAATTAGAAGGCCGCTAAATTCTGCTGCGCACCACACTTGTCTTATGCCCAGCAGTGAAGGGGTTAATTAGGTAGCTTGTAGGGTTAATTTTAGCTTTAGTGTAGTGTAGTAAACAACCCAAAGTATTGATCTAGGCCCATTTTGGAATATTTCATGCCACCATTTCCTCGCCAAATGCAATAAAAAAAAATATTGTTAACTTTTTCACTAACTTTAGGTTTCTCACTGAAATTATTTACAAACAGCTTGTGCAATTATGGCACAAAGGGTTGTAAATGCTCCTCTGGGATCACCTTTGTTCAGAAATAGCAGACATATATGGCTTTGGCATTGCTTTTTGGTAATTAGAAGGCCGCTAAATGCCGCTGCGCACCACACTTGTATTATGCACAGCAGTTAAGGGGTTAATTATGTAGCTTGTACAGTTAATTTTAGCTTTAGTATAGAGATCAGCCTCCCACCTGACACATCCTAACCCCTGATCCCTCCCTGAACCCCCTCAAACAGTTTTCTTCCCTCCCCCACCTCACAATTGTTACCACCATCTTAACCCCTTAATGACCACAATGTACCCTGTATGTCACTGGTCATTAAGGGTTTTTTCAGGACATAATAGCACAAGTCTAGCAAGAACACGCTATTAATGCCCCCCCCCCTCCAGAAGGCTTTGTGGAATAGAGCAGTCTTAACACTGGTGGCAAGACCGCGCTATAAAACAATCAAGTCCCAAAAAAAGGCCAGCGACATACAGGGTACGTCACTGGCCTTAAGGGGTTAATTACTAGCAAAAAGTCTGCCAGTACTAAAATAAAAAGCATTTTTTATATTGATTCTGCAGTGTTGGATCCCCCCTTTGCCCCCAACCTCCCCGATCCCCCCCCCCCATGCAGCTCTCTAACCCTCCCTCCTCTACAATATTTGCCGCCATCTTGGGTACTGTCAGCTGTCTGCCAGTACCCAGTTTGCCAAAAAATACGTTTTTTGTATTTTTATATAGATTAAAAAATGTTCTGTAGTGTAGCTGCCCCCCTCAATACACTACCCCTCTCCCAGATCCATTGTCCAACATTTATTCCCCCCCTCCCTCTCCCTCCTTCCCATACATTTTTAGAGTTATTAATGTAAATGTGGCGCGTGGGCGCGCACAGAAAAATGGATGTGAGGGTGTGGGGTATGAGAGGGCATTGCCCTAAAGTTAACAGCTCTTTTGCCCAAAAATTAAACAAAAACCCCCTAAAAATTACAACTCCCCACCCCCCAAACCCCCAAAATAAAAAACCTAACTAAAAAAAACCTTATCTACCCATTGCCCCGAAAAGGGCATTTTTATGGGCATTGCCCTTAAAAAGGCATTCAGCTCTTTTAGAGCACATTAAAAATTAAATAGCCCTAATCTAAATAACCCCCCCCCCCCAAAAAAAAAACAAAAAAACTTACACTAACACCAAAATCGGTACTCACCGTTCCTGAAGTCCGGTGAAAGATCTTCATCCCAGCAGAGAAGCATCTTCATCCAGGTCGGCTCCATCTAAATCCATCGTGGGGCCGGCATCTTCTATCTTCATCCCAGCGAAGGCAGAGCGGTCAGTGGATGCACGGAGGCAGAGGTCCAGGCAGAGGTCCATCGGTCTGACTTGGAGGTCCTCTTCATGCGATCATCCACAGCACACTGAAGATTGAATGCAAGGTACCCCTTTTATATTATATTGTGAGGCAAACGATCGCATGAAGAAGACCTCCACATCAGACCGACGGACCTCCGTCTGGACCTCCACCGGGACCTCCTTCTCCGCTCCGGTCATAGGACTAATCCTCCCTCAAATTTTATTGTGCAATTTGGCAAAACATTTTGGTATGTGCAATTTTTAGTTTAATCAAACCTAAAAATGTTTAAGGTAGTAACAACTCAGTGGTGGAAGAGTTGTGCGGCACATATGTTGTTTTTTATTTAAATATAAACAACAAGGAGTTTTATTTCTATATGATACATCAAATAAAAAACACCAAGATTATTTGAAGGAAGAAAGAGAAGAGAGAAGGAAAATGAAGAATCCACAGAGGGACAACAGATAACAGAGGAGGAGAGAGAGGGAGGAGAGAAGAAATAGGAGAGAGAGGAGGAGATAGAGAGAAAGGCAAGATAAAGGAGATAGATGTTAGAAGAAGAGAGATAATCCATAGAAGGAGAAAGAAGAAGAGGACAGAGAAGAGAGAAAAAATGAAGAGATAGGAAACAGAGGACAAGGATTTGATGGTAGAAAAAGAACAGATGACGCTGAAAGAGGCAGAAGCGTAAGGAAATTGTGAAAACACAGAAAGAAAGTAGAGAGGACAGAGAAGAGCTGTAGAGGAATAAAAGAATGGAGAGGAAAAAATGGAGAGAAGAGAAAAAAGAGAGGGAGAGTAATATGATGACAAAGAAGAGAGCAAACTAACAGAGAGGAGAGAGGGGATATAAATATAAGAGAAAGTGAGAAATAGGACACAGAAGAGATGGTAGAGAGATGGAGGAGGGAGGACAGAAAAGAGAGGAGGGGAGATAAAACAGAAGAGGGGAGAGGGATGGGGTAGAGAGGAGCGAAGGAAGAGAGAAAACACAGAGGGAGAGAAGACAGAGAAGAGAGAGAAAATACATACATAGATAAAGGGAGAAGATCAAGGGAGTAAAGAGGGAAAAGAAGAGAAGGCAGATAGAGAAGATAGCAGTGTAGGGAAAGCAGAGATTAGGAGAAGAGAGGGTAGGGGAGGGGAGGGGGAAGAGAACTGGAGAAGAGAAGAGGAGGAGAGGGAGAGAGAAGAGACCATGTGGAGAGAGAGAAGAGAGAAGGGGAGAGAGAAAAGAAAAAAAAGGAGAGGAAGAGGAGATATGGGAGGGGAAACAGGGAGGGCAAAAAAGAAAGGGCAGTGGGAGAAAGAGAGCATTAGAAGATAGAGAGAGAGAGGGTACATGAGGAGAAAGAGAAAAGGAGAGAAGAGGTAGAGAAGATAGATAGGGAGAAAATAGGAAACTAGAGGAAGAAGGAATGGAGAGAGAGAGGGGATAAAGTGAACAAGAAGAGAAATAATAAGGAAATAATAAGGAAAACACAAGGGAGAGAGAGAGAGGACAGAGAAAAAAATGTAAGAGAGAGAATAGATGAGAAGAGATGGGAGAAGGAAGCGAGAGGAGGCTGAGAGAAAGTACAGAAAGATGGAGGAGAGATAAATAAGAGAGCACAAAAGCCACGACAGAGAAGAGATGGCAGAGAAGGGAAGACATAGAAGTGATGAGGAGAGAGAAAAAGAAGAGCAAATGGGGTAAATTATAGGAAATATGTGTCAAAACGTGGTTTAGAAAGGAGCGCCAAATCTTGGCGAGGTCTGGTGCGGTATAGGTGTGAAAATATGGTATTCTGTCTGAGAAATTGTATAGCGCTATAGCTCAGCTACAATTATGGTAGTTGTGCTGTATAGATGTGTAGGTTTTGATATCTAGATATAAGATCTAAGAGTGGCACAGTTGATACATAAAAGCATTTAATACATATTAAACATATAAAACAAGGGTGTCGTTTAAAATATATTTTAACAGAACGGCAAGAAATAATGTGTAAAAACACATAAACACATAAATATCTATAAAAACACGCGTGTTTTGCTTTTTAGCTGTATGTATAATGTCTCATAAAATTCGTCTCATATATAGTTGTGTTGGCATAAATCTGAAAATAATAAACAATAAAAAATAATAAAAAACAATGAAAAGTAAATAATGTCCAATAATCCCTTCTCAAAGTTAAGAGATATATAAAAAAAGGTTAAGTAGTGTCCAAAAATCCCTTCTCAAAGTTAAGAGATATAAATAGATTTTCACATGTGTATCCAAAAAATAAACTGTCCAAATTTAAGTGTTGTCCAAAAACGTGGTATAAATGAATAGTGCAAATCCAGCAGATTCAAAAGTTCTATTAAAAAAGCTTTGCAAAAAACATTTCAAAGAGACATTTAAAAAACATCAAAATGAAGGTAGAAAAAAAGGTCTATCAAAATATGGTGACAAAGAATAATCCGTGAAGTCAATCCAAAATAGTGATAAAAATAAGTCCAAAAAAGATGTAAAATATCCAAAAGATAAAAAACAAAAAATAAATGATTAGTATGTGCACAAACTAGTGAGAGTGATCCCAAAAAGGGGGCTTATGTGGAGGGGTTATGTTTCCATGTAGAAAAATTATTTGCTGTATAAAAATAAAAAATAGAAAATAAAAATAAGCAAAAATACAAAAATATAAATAAAAATAATCCTAGGGAATCTTCAAACCCTGAAAATAAAAGATAATAACAATAGTGTAATACTGTATTATAATTCAACAATCAAGGAATAAATAGCTCACCATAGCTCTGTCAACGCGTTTCGGCCCTCAAGAGAGGCCTTTATCAAGACTATAGTATGGTGTGGGTGAGCTGAGGACTTTATACCTTTCTCTAACCAATCAAATTGCATTGAAATTGCGCCAAATTTTTGCGCCAAAATTTCGCGCCAAAATTTCGCGCCAAAAATGTGGTACCGGAAGTGTTGAGCCGGAAGTGCTCATCTGAATAAAAAAAAAAAAAAAAAAAAAAAAAAAAAAAAAAAAGTTCACATTTGTCTCTGTATCATTTAGATAAGGCTTTTATTTAGAGTTTGTCTATGTTTATGTTTATTAAACATTGTCTATGTTGTTCCTAATGTGTTTATTCGTGTTATGTGCCTTAGTAGTTAGCTGTGGGGTCAAATGTTATGGTTTGCCGGTGTTTTTTTTAACCGGAAATGGCCGCTGAGATGTAAACATCCGGTTAAGCTATATCGGATGTTATGGGTGAGGCGGAAGTGGTATTTACTCTGTACCAATCAGATCCGGAGGGGCAGAAAGCAGTTATCCCACATGTAGAGCCAGTTTTACAACTTGGCATGAAATATATGACAAAATACCGGTACGTTTCTGAGCCGGAAGTAGCCGGAAAAAGTAAGATACTTTAACATCCGGTAAGATTGAGCCGGATGTTGCACCTTACCGGTCATGGTTAAACCGGAAGTGGTGTGTATCCTAGCCTATTCAAATTCAAAGGGACAAAAAGTGTTAACCTTGGTATTTGTCTAGTGAACAAAATCAATGTAGGGATCACGGTACAGAGAGTGTATATTGTAAAATACACAGTTTATATATATTGGAAAATATATATATATATCGAAAAATACATAATCTAATAAATAGAGATCTAAAAACCTTAAAGGAACTTTTGGAAACTTTCTAAAAAACTTTTTAGGATAAAAATATAAAAGATATGTAGTATAAAGAAAAACTTTTTTACAATGCATCTATGATTGGTTAGAAAATCTATAGAAGGAGTACATTTGTATCAACCTGTATTCTCTTTTTGTCATGTGCAATATTGGGTATTGGAAGTCTTATTTTCTATCTAAATGTGCCTGGTATAAAAATTAGTTAACCATGTGCGCACTATGATAGGAGTTTTTTTAAATCTGATGTGGATATGAAGGAAACTTGTCTCATACAAGTATATGAATGTATTTATGTAGATTGTGAGATCAATGGGTACTTTTATCGATCTAATTGATTAGTTGTCTTTTGGGGAATTGTGAATTTAAATTTGTTATGAGGTGTAATCATGTTGTTGGTATTGGGATTATGTTACCTCTATACACATTTTAAATTGTGTTTATATTCTTATGAAGAGTCAGGCTTCGGTTACTTTCTAACTTATTCTGTTAGATATTTCCCAGATGGAGAGGTTGCTAAGTCAAGTGTCTCTTATGCTGTTGACATATTATGGGATCATATCTTGTTAATATTATTGGCATCTCATATGCTGTTGACATATTAGGGGATCATATCTTGTTAATGTTATTGGCATCTCTATAGTCTCTCTGTATGTGTAATAAGGTTTGTTGGAACTCATCTTATGGCTATTTGAGTAGAGCAATAAAAATAAAGATGATTAGATTGGCTTTAGAGATCCTAATATAGATCTTTGTGTGGATCTATGCAGGACATCTTCATTAGAAATATTTTGTTCTTGTCGTGTCATATATTGACCTCGTTATGTTTTCTTTATTGTTTTCCTTCTGTATGAGGGCAGCAGTGTTTTCCGAATAGATATTCAGAAGTCAAATTTATGTGTGTTTCAAGCTTAAAAGATGTGAGAGGTCTTCCTTGTTGTTCAGACCCTTCGGGTAGAGACAATCCAGCTCAAATATCCATCTGGATTCCGCGATTAGGAGCTTCTTTTCATAGTTGCCTCCCCTCCAATTAGGCTTTACTATCTGGATACCATAGAAGTTTAGATCCTTGATGTTTCCTTTGTGTTTAATAGAAAAGTGTCTATACAGTGCGGTGTCTGTGCTGCCATGTTCAATCTGTAGCACATGTTCCCGTATTCTGTCTTTTAGGCATCTCGAGGTTTGTCCGACGTATTGTAGTCCACATTTGCATTGTATTATGTAAATTACCCCCTTGCTGCTGCATCTGATCAGATCCTTTATTTCATGTTTGATACTGGAGTTGTGCGGTGAAAAGTTTTTGATTTTCAAGCCTCTCTTACACGCCTTGCAGCTCGGGCATGGGAAAAAACCTTTTATGGGTTTCCCGGATATATCTCTCGTCTGAGGTGTTGTTGGGCGTGGAATGCTAGGAGATAGAATGTTCTTAAGGTTATCTGATTTTCTATAGATAAATTTCGGTCTGTTGATGAGTGTTTCGCCAATTGTGTCGTCATCCTTCAGTAGATGCCAGTGCTTTTCTATTATTTTCTCGATGGTTCTCCTGTTTTCGCTGTACTGCGTGATAAAGGCAACCTCTATGGAGTCGGTGTTCATGTCTCTCCTAATTCTCTTGTCTTTATACTTGAGAAGTTCCTTGCGATCCTTTTGCCTGACTTCTTCTATATCTTTGTGGAGTTTTTCCTCTTCATATCCTCTCTCAAGAAAGCGTTTTTTCAGTTCTTCCGCCTGGGTTTCCCATAAAATGGGGTCCGAACAGTTCTTTTTCAATCTTAGTAACTGTCCCTTTGGTATATTCTCCTTCCATTTGAAATGATGGCAGCTGTCCCTGTGGACATAGTTGTTACAATCCACAGGTTTAAAAAATGTTGAAGTCTGAAGTTTCCCATTTTTGATGGTAATTTTTAGATCGAGGAATGTGATTTCCTTGTCACTGATCTCGTAGGTAAATTTCAGGTTGTTGGTGTTGTTATTCATAACCCTTATAGTGTGTTCTAAATCTTCTTTGGAGCCTTTCCATATCAGGAGGATGTCATCTATGTACCTGTAGTAGGAGACTAGGTCCGCGCCGGCTGGGCACGACTCCCAAAATATGTGTTCCCATTTGCCCATGTAAAGGTTCGCATAGCTCGGCGCGAACCTAGTCCCCATGGCGGTGCCGCACAGCTGTCTATAAAATTTCCCATCGTGGTGGAAATAGTTGTGCGTTAGAATATAGTTAATCCCTTCCAGAATGAATGTCTTCTGTAGTGCCGGCACTGTGTGGTCCTTCTTGAGAAAGTACTCTACAGCTTCTCGACCTCCTTTGTGTGGTATGCAGGTATATAGGGAGGTGACGTCACAGGTGGCGAGTAGGTAGTTCTCTTTCCATTCTGTATTCTCCAGACTGTTCAGAATTTGTGTGGAATCTCTCACGTACGATGGTAGTTGTGTCACATATTTCTGTAAGTTCTTATCTAGATATTCAGACAGATTACTGGTTAGAGACCCTATGCCGGATATGATGGGTCTTCCCGGAGGGTTGTGGAGGGTCTTATGGATTTTCGGGAGGTAGTAGAAGACGGGAGTGATGGGATGCTCCACGCTTATGTATCTGAATTCTTTATGGTTCAGTATTTTGTTGTTATGTGCCTCTCCTAGAATCCTGTCCATTTCCTTCTTGAAACCATCTGTGGGGTTGTTCCTCATAATTTCGTAGGTCTTGGTGTCTGACAAGATTCGTCTGCATTCTGTGTAGTAGTCTTCTTTATCCAGGACTACTATGCCGCCCCCCTTGTCGGCGGGTTTGATCACTAAGTTTCTGTTCTTTTCCAGTGCTTTGATGGTTAGCATCTGGCTCTTAGATAGATTTTGTTTGTGTTTCATTAGTTGATTCTGACTGATTTTCTTCAAGTCGTTGCATACCATCGTCTCAAAGATTTCGATGGCGTTGCCCTTGCTGGATGTAGGGTAGAAGGATGAATTGGGTTTTTTGGGTAAATTATAGGAAAGGAAGGCAAAATAATAATGATAATTTTATGTGCAATTTCAAATTAAGTTTAATGGACCTTTAAATATATAATAATCCAAAGGTATTGCAGGGCAACAATGTACAGCAGTATATCAAAGAATATGAGTACGATTTAACAAGGATATAGAAATACTAGGGGACAGGAATTTATATATATCTTGAATCTAGCAGTCTGAAATTTCACTGTATAAATCAAAAAGATCACTCTTACAAAAAAACGTATGGGAAATTGTTCCTCTAGGTTTATTTTTGTACAAGAAAATAGCTGTTTCTGCTTATTGGAACCAATACCCAATAAAGGGCTAGATTACGTGTGGCCCGCTAACAGCTGCACGCGAGTGAAAGGGGGTTTATCGCGGCTGTTTACGCACATCAGGTTTTTTGTTCGTATTACAAGTTGAAAGTATATGCGATCGCTTGAGCGTGATTGAAGTTAACACACATCTGGTTAATTGTTTTGCAAAAAAAAAAGTCTCACAAAACACATCAAAAATACATTATTATTATCGGTTATTTGTAGAGCGTCAACAAATTCCGCAGCGCTAACAGATTCCGCAGCGCTAGCATTAGAAAATACAGTTACACTCATAACACCATCTGTTAGAAAAAAAGGCAGGCAAATTGATTTAACATTGAGATACATACATATACATCTCTCTAAAGATGTGTGTGTGTGTATATATATATATATATATATATATATATATATATATATATATATATATATATATATATATGCATTGGAGCCCTTTGCAGTAAAGTAGAGGAAAACATGAAAAAACATATTTATGCAATATTCATTTTTAATAAAGGTTTTAACTATGTATTTACTGTAAATATTGCATATTCCAATGTTCTGCACATACAGGAAATATGTTTTAAGTATTTATAAATAGATATTACTATATATATATATATATATATATATCTGTATATATCTATACCTATATATAATCATCTATATATAGGTATAAATATATTGCACCAAAATACCATCATGTGTATACAGTATATATACATACTATATATATATATATATACTGTATATATATATATATATATATATATATATGTGTGTGTGTGTACTATATATATATATCATTAAATATGCAGTCTTTTTAAATTTGCACTTTTTGAGTCACCAGTTCCTACTGAACATGTGATTCACAGACTATACCTATATGCATTTGTGATTGGCTAATGGATGTCACATAATTCAGGAGGAGTAGAAATAGACATAACTTTAAATTTGTCAGAAAAAAATCTACCACTTATCTGAAGTTCAGACAAGGGGCTCGATGATAAAAACTTTGCAAGCTGAAACCTACTTTTTCTTGCCGACTCTTGCAGGGCTGCACTGGTGGAATGATCGTAAAAAAGGGGCAGTCCCTGTGAGTGGCAAGATGGCTCTTATTGAAAGTAATGGAGCTTGCTGGATAGGGACACTTCGACCTTTAGAGTGAAGTTAGCAGGGAGCAGGGGGGAGCACTTTAAAATTGGACTTATATGTATTACAATTGTTTCGAGAAAAGCTTGCCACCTTTAAATTGGCAAAAAAAAGTGAGATCTGCAGTGCGAACGCCCATGTTCAGCCCATTTTACAAAAAAACAACAATTACACTTTGCATTTTGCATTTATAAGTACAAATTTCTGTTTGATTTTTGCACATCCAGTGTACTAAAATTATGATTTCTGCTGTGCATATTTCAATTGATTTATTCCTCGGTAAATTACATACAAATTTTACGTTTTTGTTAAAATGCGATTTCTGGTGAAGAATTTTGTTACAATTTTTGATGCACCTTAACATTACAAATTTTCTCTGCTTATTTTTGTGTGATTGGTTAAAATATTTGTTTTGTATGATGTTTAAAATATTAATTTTATTGTGCATTTTTCATATCAAAATGCATTATATGCCCCTTAGTGAGACACCCTGTTTTCAGGGTAAAAAGTGGCTTTAGATCATTCTACCAGGGAAATAGAAGGACTGGCGAGCAATCTTTAATAATCTTGCCAGCCCAGAGAGCTTTCAATCATCGAGCCCTAAGTGCTATTGCATTCTCTTGTTATCATGCATATGTTGATTATGAGAATCTACAGTATATACTGGTCCTTTAATATTTTTATTTCGGGTTAGCACACTTGAGAAAATGGGCTCTGGTTTACGTTGGGAGTAGGGTGTTTTTCCCCCCACTTTTTTTGCTCCATTGACTTCTATGCGGGAATATGTTTCTGCGTGTTCGATATTGCATGTTTGGCTTTTTATGAGCATCGGGTTAGCGTGCAAACAAAAACAGTTTAATTGTAACTTGAAATACGAGTGCAACCCGACATGTGCAAAAAGCTTACTTCTAGCACAGTTAATGCTTGAGCGGGATAGTTAACTAGGGCTGACCTTGTAGTATAGCAGAATCTTATAAGGGATCTTGTAGATCATTTTATATAATCTCACCTTTCAATAAAGACCAACTTGTTTAAAATGCTTACAGAATTTAACAAGAATTGTGAGAGAGATGCAGACATACCCTGAGAATTCCAATTTTCAGCCCATAGAACTCCCCTGCCCCTCCCACTTTCTGAGACTGTTTTATTTTACAATAGAGAACATTGCAAAATGCAATGTAAGTTGTAAAAGATACACAGAAATATACAAAGTATGATCCTAATTTGTTAAAGTAGCACAGAAACTTTCAAAACATAATCAGAATTTGTAAAATTTAAATATAAATGTATTAAAATATAAAATAGAAAATGAAAAGCTTAACTGTAATAATACTGAAAGTCCAAATTCGAAGTGTAAAGTGATATAAAATACTAAGCACAAAGAGTAAGTGTAACAAAACTCTCATATCATGTAGTGCTATATTGCAATGGGCTTGACTCTCCCTCACATACAGAAATACAGAGAACACTCCTTGGACAGGTATAGCTAAATTTGCCTGCCTAGAATATTGTGAGTGATCTCACAGTGCTGGGGTTTCTGCCATTTGTCTTTTAGTATTCAGGGCCTGATGATCTAAACTTCTGTTCAGATGAGATGATCTAAAATGATCCCCCAGCACTGCGAGATCCCTAGTGAAATTCATAGAAGGCAGATTTTGCTATACTTCCCTGCATTTCAATATGTGGAGAGACAAGCCCAGTGCAATATAGCACTGCATGACATAACAGTTCTGCTGCATTTACACTTTGTGTTTTGTATTTTATATTACATTACACTACAGATTACATTTTAGAACATTTAAAGTTTATATTTTGTATTTTGTTTTGTATACAGCAGTATATTTAGGATTGTGATTTTACAAATTCTGATTGTGCTTTGACAGTTTCTGTGTAACTTTATCAAATTAGGATCATATTTGTTATATTTATGTGTATCTTTTACAAATTACATTGCACTTCATCTTTCAGATTTATCTTAAAAGAAAAAACACAGACAGATTCAGTTTCTCAGAGAGCTACATTACTTTCTATGGGCCTAATAAGCAAATATTCTCAAGTATGGAGATAAATTATAGTGCAGGCTTCACAGGGGCTGAACTCACTGAAATCTATAAGAAAAAGGGCAGAACCAGGAAGTCCCAGAGAGATGACTTCCATAGAAAGTAGTGAAGCTCTCTGGGATACAGAATTTCACATGGGAGAGAGAAGGTAACTGGAGAAAGACTTAGTTTGCATCAATTACAAATTAAAATGGAATGTTTTCACTACAATTTTAACTTTATTTTGCCTATAGTTTAGTATATATTACTTTTCTGTTAGTTAAACAAGTGTATTGCAAATTTTGAGCTAACTTCACCTTTATACAGCTTGCAAGAATAATCAGTGAGACCAGCTTGTTGAAATGACAGCATTTTACAAGACTTGTAAAGATCTTTAGACATACCCTGAGAATGCCCCTGTCAAGTGCAATGTAAATGCTACACAGAAATATACAATGTATGATCCTAATCTTTTAAAGTAACATAGGAACTTTCAAAACCTAATCAGAATTTGCAAGTCTAAATCTAAATGTATTAGAATATAAAATAGAAAGTGCAATGTTTAAATGTTATAAAACTGAAAAGACCCAATATGAAGTGTTAAGCAATATAAAATACAATTCACAAAGTGTAAGTGTAATAAAACTTATGATCAGAACAGCCAATAGAATGCGAGCTCAATCTGATTGGCTGATTGAATCAGCCAATCGGATTGAACTTGATTCTGATTGGCTGATTCCATCAGCCAATCAGAATATTCCTACCTTAATTCCGATTGGCTGATAGAATCCTATCAGCCAATCGGAATTCGAGGGACGCCATCTTGAATGACGTCATTTAAAGGAACCGTCATTCGTCGTTCAGTCGTCAGCCAGGATGGATGTTCTGCGTCGGAGGTCTTCAGGATGCTGTCGCTCCGCTCCGGATGGATGACGATAGAAGATGCCGCTTGGATGAAGACTTCAATCGGATGGAAGACCTCTTCTGCCCCGCTTGGATGAAGACTTCTACCGGATGGAGGACCTCTTCTTACTCCGCTTGGATGAAGAATTTGGCTCGGCTGGGTGAAGACGACTCAAGGTAGGGAGATCTTCAGGGGCTTAGTGTTAGGTTAATTTAAGGGGGGTTTGGGTTAGATTAGGGGTATGTGGGTGGTGGGTTGTAATGTTGGTGGGGGGGGTATTGTATGGGTTTTTTTACAGGCAAAAGAGCTGAACTTCTTGGGGCATGCACCGCAAAGGGCCCTGTTCAGGGCTGGTAAGGTAAAAGAGCTTTGAACTTTAGTAATTTAGAATAGGGTAGGGCATTTTTTTTATTTTGGGGGGCTTTGTTATTTTATTAGGGGGCTTAGAGTAGGTGTAATTAGTTTAAAATTGTTGTAATATATTTCTAATGTTTGTAAATATTTTTTTATTTTTTGTAACTTAGTTCTTTTTTATTTTTTGTACTTTAGTTAGTTTATTTCATTGTAGTTATTTGTAGATATTGTATTTAATTTATTTATTGATAGTGTAGTGTTAGGTTTAATTGTAGATAATTATAGGTATTTTATTTAATTTATTTATTGATAGTGTAGTGTTAGGTTTAATTGTAACTTAGGTTAGGATTTATTTTACAGGTAAATTTGTAATTATTTTAACTATTTTAGCTATTAAATAGTTCTTAACTATTTAATAGCTATTGTACCTGGTTAAAATAAATACAAAGTTACCTGTAAAATAAATATTAATCCTAAAATAGCTATAATATAAATATAATTTATATTGTAACTATATTAGGATTTATTTTACAGGTAAGTATTTATCTTTAAATAGGAATAATTTATTTAATAAGAGTTAATTAATTTCGTTAGATTAAAATTATATTTAACTTAGGGGGGTGTAAGTGTTAGGGTTAGACTTAGCTTTAGGGGTTAATACATTTATTAGAATAGCGGTGAGCTCCAGTCAGCAGATTAGGTGTTAATAATTGAAGTTAGGTGTCGGCGATGTTAGGGAGGTCAGATTAGGGGTTAATACTATTTATTATAGGGTTAGTGAGGCGGATTAGGGGTTAATAACTTTATTATAGTAGCGGTGCGGTCCGCTCGGCAGATTAGGGGTTAATAAGTGTAGGCAGGTGGAGGCGACGTTGTGGGGGGCAGATTAGGGGTTAATAAATATAATATAGGGGTCGGCGGTGTTAGGGGCAGCAGATTAGGGGTACATAAGGATAACGTAGGTGGTGGCTCTTTGCGATCGGCAGATTAGGGGTTAATTATTGTAGGTAGCTGGCTGCGACGTTGTGGGGGCAGGTTAGGAGTTAATAAATATAATATAGGGGTCGGCGGTGTTAGGGGCAGCAGATTAGGGCTACATAAGTATAACGTAGGTGGCGGTCGGCAGATTAGGGGTTAAAAAAATTTAATTGAGTGTCGGCGATGTGGGGGCGCCTCGGTTTAGGGGTACATAGGTAGTTTATGGGTGTTAGTGTACTTTAGAGCACAGTAGTTAAGAGCTTTATAAACCGGCGTTAGCCCAGAAAGCTCTTAACTACTGACTTTTTTCTGCGGCTGGAGTTTTGTCGTTAGATTTCTAACGCTCACTTCAGACACGACTCTAAATACCGGAGTTAGAAAGATACCATTGAAAAGATAGGATACGCAATTGACGTAAGGGGATCTGCGGTATGGAAAAGTCGCGGCTGAAAAGTGAGCGTTAGACCCTTTTTTGAATGACTCCAAATACCGGCGGTAGCCTAAAACCAGCGTTAGGAGCCTCTAACGCTGGTTTTCACGGCTACCGCCAAACTCCAAATCTAGGCCATAGATTTTTATATAACTAGTACTGAAGTACTGAACCACTCAGTATAGTTAGGAATACAATTTAATTCAATGGATCATTGAGAATGCATTGAAGGGGAAATAAATTACAGTGCACTGTCCCTTAAAGTTTTTTAATTTTATTTTGCAAGGTTATAATTGTGTGAGATGAGGGTAACATAGAATTTTAAAACATATAGTTAGAGACAGATTCTCTAAGCTAAAAAGACAAAGAATGTGCATATTACTTTGTAAATGATTCATAAAGACCATAATCAGTGCATGGTACTCAACAGAAAAAGTGCCCACTGATCTAAACCTTGCAATTTCATGTTTTTTTCTTGCTGATCCTCGCAAGGGCTGTCCTGGGGGAATTATTGTAAAAAAGGGGAAATCCCTGCGAGTTGCGAATTGTCTCCTATTGAAAGTAATGGAGCTTCCTGGAAAGGGACACTTTACTTTGTAGAGTGAAGATAGCAGTAAGCAAGGGGCGTACTTTAAAAAGAAAATCCTGCAGCCAATATAAATCACATTACGCCAATTTCTGCGTATAGCATCTTATCGTCTATATTATTGTTAGCATGTGTTTCTCTATTAGGGTTATAAGTAATTTTAGTGTTTTAAGAAAAGCTCACCACCCTTTAGTTGGTGAGAAAACACTGTGAGATCTGAAGTGTGAAAAATCTTAACAGAATTACGCTGGGGTGCCCAAGTTCAGCCAACTTTATGAAAAAACAACAATTACGCTTTGTATTTTGTACTTAAAAAGTACAAATTGTTGTACATCCTATGTACTTAAATTGTGATTTACGCTGTACATATTTAATACAATTTATTAATGAGTAATTTGCATACAAATTTTACATGATAAAATACAAATTTTGGTGAAGAACTTTGGTACGATTTTTGATGCATTTGTTTATTTTTGAGTGAATGGTTCAATTATTCATTTTGTAAGATCTAAAAACAGGAATTTTATTGTAGATGTAGTATACGCCCCTTAGCAAGACACACTATTTTCAAAGTAAAAAGTGGCTTTATATCATTCTACCAGGGAAACAGGAGTACTGGCAGCATTCATTAATAATCTCTCCAGCCCAGAGACCTTAAGATCATTGGGCCCAAGAGGGTCAACTTTGTTTAGTTATATAAAGTAAATGAAGGATATTAATGAAGGATATTAGGACATTATCAGATTCAGAATATTTATATATTTTTTACTAGTTACAGATTAGATCATTTTAAAAAGCATGCTGCAAAATTCTATTAAAGGGACAGTCCAAAATTTTTATTGTTTAAAACTGTAGATAATCCCTTATTTCCCATTCCCCAGTTTTGCATAACCAATATGAATATATTAATATACTTTTTACCTCTGTGATTATCTTGTATCTAAGTTTCTGCAGACTGCCCCATTATTTCAGTTCTTTTGACAGACTTTCATTTTAGCCAATCAGTGCTGACTTATAAATAACTCCACGGGAGGGAGCACAATGTTATCTATATGGCACACGTGAACTAGGCACTGTCTAACTGTGAAAAACTTTCAAAATGCACTGCGATAAAAGGCGGCTTTCAAGCACTTAGAAATTAGCATATAAGTCTACTTAGGGTTAGCTTTCAACAAAGAATACCAAGAGAACAAAGCAAATCTAATTATAAAAGTAAACTGGAAAGTTGTTTATAATTGCATGCCCTATGTGAATCATTAAAGTTTAATTTTTACTAGACTGTCCCTTTCAGTACAAGCAACTGTGCTTTTTTTATTTCAACAACACAGACTGTTTCATATCCCTTTGATATCACAAACAACAATTTTAGAGAATAGCGGCTAGATTTAGAGTTTTGTCGGTAAGGACCCGCGTAGCTAACGCTGGCTTTTTTCTGGCCGCACCATAAAATTAACTCTGGTATTGAGAGTCCACAGTAAGGCTGCGTTAGGCTCCAAAAAAGGAGCGTAGAGCATATTTAACGCAACTGCAACTCTCGATACCAGAGTTGCTTACGGACGCGGCCAGCCTCAAAAACGTGCTCGTGCACGATTCCCCCATAGGAAACAATGGGGCTGTTTGAGCTGAAAAAAAACCTAACATCTGAAAAAAGCCGCGTTCAGCTACTAACGCAGCACCATTGTTTCCTATGGGGAAACACTTCCTACGTCTGCACCTAACACTCTAACATGTACCCTGAGTCTAAACACCCCTAACCTTACACTTATTAACCCCTATTCTGCCGCCCCCGCTATTGCTGACCCCTGCATATTATTATTAACCCCTAATCTGCCGCTCCGTAAACTGCCGCTACTTACATTATCCCTATGTACCCCTAATCTGCTGCCCCTAACACCGCCGACCCCTATATTATATTTATTAACCCCTAATCTGCCCCCCTCAACGTCGCCTCCACCTGCCTACACTTATTAACCCCTAATCTGCCGAGCGGACCTGAGCTCTACTATAATAAAGTTATTAACTTCTAATCCGCCTCACTAACCCTATAATAAATAGTATTATCCCCTAATCTGCCCTCCCTAACATCGCCGACACCTAACTTCAATTATTAACCCCTAATCTGCCGACTGGAGCTCACCGCTATTCTAATAAATGTATTAACCCCTAAAGCTAAGTCTAACCCTAACACTAACACCCCCCTAAGTTAAATATAATTTAAATCTAACGAAATTAATTAACTCTTATTAAATAAATTATTCCTATTTAAAGCTAAATACTTACCTGTAAAATAAATCCTAATATAGCTAAAATATAAATTATAATTATATTATAGCTATTTTAGGATTAATATTTATTTTACAGGTAACTTTGTATTTATTTTAACCAGGTACAATAGCTATTAAATAGTTAAGAACTATTTAATAGCTAAAATAGTTAAAATAATTACAAAATTACCTGTAAAATAAATCCTAACCTAAGTTACAATTAAACCTAACACTATACTATCATTAAATTAATTAAATAAAATATCTACAATTACCTACAATTAAACCTAACACTACACTATCAATACATTAATTAAATACAATATCTACAAATAACTACAATGAAATAAACTAACTAAAGTACAAAAAATAAAAAAGAACTAAGTTACAAAAAATAAAAAAATATTTACAAACATAAGAAAAATATTACAACAATTTTAAACTAATTACACCTACTCTAAGCCCCCTAATAAAATAACAAAGCCCCCCAAAATAAAAAAATGCCCTACCCTATTCTAAATTACTAAAGTTCAAAGCTCCTTTACCTTACCAGCCCTGAACAGGGCCCTTTGCGGGGCATGCCCCAAGAAGTTCAGCTCTTTTGCCTGTAAAAAAAAACATACAATACCCCCCCCAACATTACAACCCACCACCCACATACCCTGGGGTATAGGTGAAGAGGAGGTTAATAATGTAATGTAGTGGGGGTAGGGTATGGTGGGGGTAAGGGCTTGTAAGGGTTAATATTGTAGGGCCTTTGTAACATATTTATTGCTGTGCTGTATTTACATTAAAAAATAACCACTAAACTAATGTTTTAATGCTTTTTAAATTAATACATTGTTCCTTTATTCTTTTAATTAATGTAGGCTGCTGTATGTTGATTTGGTTGTGGGATATACAGGGAGTGCAGAATTATTAGGCAAGTTGTATTTTTGAGGATTCATTTTATTATTGAACAACAACCATGTTCTCAATGAACCCAAAAAACTCATTAATATCAAAGCTGAATAGTTTTGGAAGTAGTTTTTAGTTTGTTTTTAGTTATAGCTATTTTAGGGGGATATCTGTGTGTGCAGGTGACTATTACTGTGCATAATTATTAGGCAACTTAACAAAAAACAAATATATACCCATTTCAATTATTTATTTTTAACAGTGAAACCAATATAACATCTGAACATTCACAAATATACATTTCTGACATTCAAAAACAAAACAAAAACAAATCAGTGACCAATATAGCCACCTTTCTTTGCAAGGACACTCAAAAGCCTGCCATCCATGGATTCTGTCAGTGTTTTGATCTGTTCACCATCAACATTGCGTGCAGCAGCAACCACAGCCTCCCAGACACTTTTCAGAGAGGTGTACTGTTTTCCCTCCTTGTAAATCTCACATTTGATGATGGACCACAGGTTCTCAATGGGGTTCAGATCAGGTGAACAAGGAGGCCATGTCATTAGATTTTCTTCTTTTATACCCTTTCTTGCCAGCCACGCTGTGGAGTACTTGGACGCGTGTGATAGAGCATTGTCCTGCATGAAAATCATGTTTTTCTTGAAGGATGCAGACTTCTTCCTGTACCACTGCTTGAAGAAGGTGTCTTCCAGAAACTGGCAGTAAGACTGGGAGTTGAGCTTGACTCCATCCTCAACCTGAAAAGGCCCCACAAGCTCATCTTTGATGATACCAGCCCAAACCAGTACTCCACCTCCACCTTGCTGGTGTCTGAGTCGGACTGGAGCTCTCTGCCCTTTACCAATCCAGCCACGGGCCCATCCATCTGGCCCATCAAGACTCACTCTCATTTCATCAGTCCATAAAACCTTAGAAAAATCAGTCTTGAGATATTTCTTGGCCCAGTCTTGACGTTTCAGCTTGTGTGTCTTGTTCAGTGGTGGTCGTCTTTCAGCCTTTCTTACCTTGGCCATGTCTCTGAGTATTGCACACCTTGTGCTTTTGGGCACTCCAGTGATGTTGCAGCTCTGAAATATGGCCAAACTGGTGGCAAGTGGCATCTTGGCAGCTGCACGCTTGACTTTTCTCAGTTCATGGGCAGTTATTTTGCGCCTTGGTTTTTCCACACGCTTCTTGCAACCCTGTTGACTATTTTGAATGAAATGCTTGATTGTTCGATGATCACGCTTCAGAAGCTTTGCAATTTTAAGAGTGCTGCATCCCTCTGCAAGATATCTCACTATTTTTGACTTTTCTGAGCCTGTTAAGTCCTTCTTTTGACCCATTTTGCCAAAGCAAAGGAAGTTGCCTAATAATTATGCACACCTGATATAGGGTGTTGATGTCATTAGACCACACCCCTTCTCATTACAGAGATGCACATCACCTAATATGCCTAATTGGTAGTAGGCTTTCGATCCTATACAGCTTGGAGTAAGACAACATGCATAAAGAGGATGATGTGGTCAAAATACTAATTTGCCTAATAATTCTGCACTCCCTGTATGTACAAGGGATCCTATACTTTACATCGTCAATGTAGGGGGTGATGATGCTGGGAATACAATGCCAGCCTCGCTACCCATTGTGATATATAGTAAAACTCCTCTCTGCGATGCAGCCGCTTAGAAACTTTCGCCGGCTTTCTCAAAATCGCAACGGATCGCTTTTGAATATCTTGCTTCCTTGTGGCACGTTTGATCATTGTAGCCTAAGTGTAATCTTTCTCAATCAAGGCCTAACACTGCAATTGTCAAACACTCTGTTTTATCCAAGCATGCAAGTAATTGATTATGGTGGTGTGATAGACTACTAAATACAGTACATGTTTACAAGAGACAGTAGGAATCTCAGATGTGAATCTTATAGCTATTTTCCAGCAACATTAAAAATGGACAATCTACTTGAAAATGGATATTGTTTAAAAAGATAGATATTCCCTTTATTACCCATTCCTCAGTTTTTTTCATAACCAACACTGTTATACTAATACACGTTTTACCTCTGTGTTCACCTTGTATCTAAGCCTCTGTGGACTGCCCCTTTATCTCTCTTTTAAGAAACTGCCATTTTAGCCAATTAGTGCTGTTTCCTGCATAAATCCACAGAAGTGAGAACAATGTTATTTATATGGCACACATGAACTAGCACTGTCTGGCTGTGAAAAGCTGATGAAATGCAATAGGTTGTGACCTTTGAGTGTGTTGACTGATGGGTAAAGCAATAGCCAGGCTGATATGAATGGGCAGATGCTTCGGGTGGTGGCCTGGGGTGGGGTGCCTATTTCCTCAGGTAGGTAGGACCAAATAAATCCTTAACACCCTGTTGCCTTGAGGTGCAGAGCCTTGCTCTACTTTAGTCCCTAGTTGGGCCACTGACCTCTGCTGATTTTGAGGTGTTTTTGACTCATTTGCCGCCATCTTGTTTTTGAGTTCAAAAAGTTCAGTTGGTTAAATGTTGTCTCTATATCAATAAAGTGACTAGCAGTGGTCTTTTTCAATTCTGTTTTGTGTCCTCATTTAATTGTTAAGGTTTTGTAGATTGTGAGTAAAGGGTTGTATTGATAGGGATTGTAATTCCTGGAAATGACTGGATTAGGCAATTAATTCCGTATGTATCAATAAAAAAATATTTTACTGTCCCTTTTAATAGTGAGCAGACATCTAGTTTTATGTACAGCTTGCAATGTCCGAGCATACATATTTTGCATTTTCAGGTTTTTGCAGTAAATATTCTTAAAACTGCTAAAAGAAATTGTGATTTTAGGACATTGTAAACAAAAGTAATTGCTGCTGGCTTAAAACATATAATTCAGTACTGTACAATTTACATACGAGTCCTGTCTATGTTACTAACATACATTTTTTTTTCTTACTCTTTCCATATGTTGCACCTAGTCCATAGAACATCCCTGACCTTTCCTCCCTCTCAAAGCTGCACAGCAAACTGTTTTAAAGGCAAATGCTTCCATGATTCCCCCTCACCTTCTCACTGCTGAACTTATCCCATACATACATCTCCCAGTTGTGCATAGTACTTTTTTTATTAGTTTTTATTATAAAGCAGAAAGCATGATGGTTCAGTACAAATACAGTGTATAAAGATTGCATACAAACATACAGTATGTGTCAAGTAAAATATAACTAGATAATTAAACATTAGCCTTAAATCGACTGTCTGCTCCAGAATGTTGATTGTTTAAAGTGAAGGTCAATTTTGATGAATTAGTGCCCGTTTTTTAATAATCCTATTAAAAACAAGGGCACTTTAATTCATCAAAATTGAAATTTCAAGTGTTTTCTTCAAAAACTTACCTTTTAATCCTGAGAGCCGCTGCAGCGCTTCCTCCGCCCGTCGCAAGCCCTCTTTGCGGGTTCAATGGGGTTCAGATCAGGTGAACAAGAAGGCCATGTCATTAGATTTTCTTCTTTTATACCCTTTCTTGCCAGCCACGCTGTGGAGTACTTGGACGCGTGTGATGGAACATTGTCCTGCATGAAAATCATGTTTTTCTTGAAGGATGCAGACTTCTTCCTGTACCACTGCTTGAAGAAGGTGTCTTCCAGAAACTGGCAGTAGGACTGGGAGTTGAGCTTGACTCCATCCTCAACCCGAAAAGGCCCCACAAGCTCATCTTTGATGATACCAGCCCAAACCAGTACTCCACCTCCACCTTGCTGGTGTCTGAGTCGGACTGGAGCTCTCTGCCCTTTACCAATCCAGCCACGGGCCCATCCATCTGGCCCATCAAGACTTACTCTCATTTCATCAGTCCATAAAACCTTAGAAAAATCAGTCTTGAGATATTTCTTGGCCCAGTCTTGACGTTTCAGCTTGTGTGTCTTGTTAAGTGGTGGTCGTCTTTCAGTCTTTCTTACCTTGGCCATGTCTCTGAGTATTGCACACCTTGTGCTTTTGGGCACTCCAGTGATGTTGCAGCTCTGAAATATGGCCAAACTGGTGGCAAGTGGCATCTTGGCAGCTGCACGCTTGACTTTTCTCAGTTCATGGGCAGTTATTTTGCGCCTTGGTTTTTCCACACGCTTCTTGCGACCCTGTTGACTATTTTGAATGAAACACTTGATTGTTCGATGATCATGCTTCAGAAGCTTTGCAATTTTAAGAGTGCTGCATCCCTCTGCAAGATATCTCACTATTTTTGACTTTTCTGAGCCTGTCAAGTCCTTCTTTTGACCCATTTTGCCAAAGCAAAGGAAGTTGCCTAATAATTATGCACACCTGATATAGGGTGTTGATGTCATTAGACTACACCCCTTCTCATTACAGAGATGCACATCACCTAATATGCTTAATTGGTAGTAGGCTTTCGAGCCTATACAGCTTGGAGTAAGACAACATGCATAAAGAGGATGATGTGGTCAAAATACTAATTTGCCTAATAATTCTGCACTCCCTGTATGTACAAGGGATCCTATACTTTACATCGTCAATGTAGGGGGTGATGCTGCTGGGAATACAATGCCAGCCTCGCTACCCATTGTGATATATAGTAAAACTCCTCTCTGCGATGCAGCCGCTTAGAAACTTTCGCTGGCTTTCTCAAAATCGCAACGGATCGCTTTTGAATATCTTGCTTCCTCGTGGCACGTTTGATCATTGTAGCCTAAGTGTAATCTTTCTCAATCAAGGCCTAACACTGCAATTGTCAAACACTCTGTTTTATCCAAGCATGCAAGTAATTGATTATGGTGGTGTGATAGACTACTAAATACAGTACATGTTTACAAGAGACAGTAGGAATCTCAGATGTGAATCTTATAGCTATTTTCCAGCAACATTAAAAATGGACAATCTACTTGAAAATGGATATTGTTTAAAAAGATAGATATTCCCTTTATTACCCATTCCTCAGTTTTTTTCATAACCAACACTGTTATACTAATACACGTTTTACCTCTGTGTTCACCTTGTATCTAAGCCTCTGTGGACTGCCCCTTTATCTCTCTTTTAAGAAACTGCCATTTTAGCCAATTAGTGCTGTTTCCTGCATAAATCCACAGAAGTGAGAACAATGTTATTTATATGGCACACATGAACTAGCACTGTCTGGCTGTGAAAAGCTGATGAAATGCAATAGGTTGTGACTTTGAGTGTGTTGAGTGATGGGTAAAGCAATAGCCAGGCTGATATGAATGGGCAGATGCTTCAGGTGGTGGCCTGGGGTGGGGCAAACTGTTTTAAAGGCAAATGCTTCCATGATTCCCCCTCACCTTCTCACTGCTGAATTTATCCCATACATACATCTCACAGTTGTGCATAGTACTTTTTTTTATTAGTTTTTATTATAAAGCAGAAAGCATGATGGTTCAGTACAAATACAGTGTATAAAGATTGCATACAAACATACAGTATGTGTCAAGTAAAATATAACTAGATAATTAAACATTAGCCTTAAATGGACTGTCTGCTCCAGAATTTTGATTGTTTAAAGTGAAGGTCAATTTTGATGAATTAGTGCCCGTTTTTTTAATAATCCTATTAAAAACAAGGGCACTTTAATTCATCAAAATTGAAATTTCAAGTGTTTTCTTCAAAAACATACCTTTTAATCCTGAGAGCCGCTGCAGCGCTTCCTCCGCCCGTCACAAGCCCTCTTTGCAGGTTCAAAATGACGAATCTGGCTTCATCCAATCACTGCGTTCCCTCAGGCCATGATCCTTTCCGGAGGGAATGCCAAGATTGGAGGAAAGCGGATTCGTCATTTCTGACGTAAGCAGAGGCTTCCGATGGCCGGGGGAATCGATGGAGCAGCTTTCAGGATTAAAAGGTACGTTTTTGAAGAAAATGCTTGAAACGTCAATTTTGATGAATTAAAGTGCCTTTGTTTTTAATAGGATTATTAAAAACCGGGCACTTATTCGTCAAAATTAATCTTCACTTTAAAAAGATAGATAACACACATTTTACTCTGTGATAACCTTGTTTTTAAGCCTCTGCAGACTGCCCCATTATCTCAGTTCCTTTGACAGACGTGCATTTTAGCCAGTCAGTGCTGATGCATAAATAACTCCACAGGAGTGAGCACAATGTTTATCTATATGGCACATATGAACTAGCATTGTCTAGCTGTAAAAACTGTCAAAATGCACTAAGATAAGAGGAGGCCTTCAAAGCCTTATAAATTAGCATATGAACCTATGTAAAGAATATATATATATATATATATATATATAGTAATGTATCTATTATAACATACACAAATTATATAATATTCCATTAAAAGACTATAAAACGGCTATTTTTCTCTCTGAATGCCAAGGTTTTTCATTTCAATTTATGATCTGCAAGAGAATGTTTATACACTCAACATGTTAATAGATAAGACCTTAAAGGGACACTAAACCCAAAAATGTTCTTTAATAATTCATATAGAGAATAACATTTAAACAACATTCCAATTGACTTCTATTATCTAATTTGCTTCATTCTTTTGGTATCCTTTATTAGTTTATTTAAGAAATAGCAATGCACATGGGTGAGGCAATATCATGAGGTATCTATGTGCAGCCACCAATCAGCAGCTCCAGGGCCTATTTATATATGCGTTTCAACAAAGGATATCAAGAGAATTAGATAATAGAAGTAAATAGGAAAGGTTTTTTAAAATTGCATGCTCTTTTTGAATCATGGAAGAAAAAACTTGGGTTTCATGTTAAATCCTTTCACACACAAAAAAAATACAAATCACAGAACCAATAATTATATTATTATATCATGTTGTAGGTGATATTTTGCTTTATGAAATTAAAAATGTCTTTGATAATGTCATATGATGTCTTTAGTGATATAATCAGTCATGACACAAACATATCTGCTGATTTTGAGAAATATTAAGATTTTTAGATGTAAATTATGGGAAAGGAAAAAAATAAATAAATAAGGAAATATTTTCCACCATACAACATACACAAATATATATAAAGTCACAGATATACAGACTCACATATATAGAGTGAGTGTTTTTGTTTTATAGTAGGATTATTAAACGTTTTATAAATAAAGTAGGACTATATATCTAGATGAATTCATGCTTCACCCACACCTGTAATTAGGTAATCTTTTTCTGACATTATTTTGATTGGTTTGTTTGTGAACTGAGTAGTAAATCTGCTAATCCACCTTAAGATCACAGGGGGAGAGCGGCGGGGGGAGGGATTTGGAGCTGAGTGCACGTTCTAGAGAGAGAGGGATACTGGATCTGCCAGGGACACACAATCTAGTGTGACAGCACCCGGTGTGCTGTGCTGCCCTGCTGTGTTACAAGTAAAGAAGTGCCAGGGGACGCTGGGACTTGCAGGATTCTCCTTGTCCCAGGGAGTACAGGATAGCCTGGAACAGGCAAAGACTGAACCCACAAAGCAGAGCACTGGACAAAGAACCCGTGCAGAGTGACAGATGACACCGGGATCTATTGGAGCTTGTTGATTTGTAGGAAAGGTACATGACAGCCAGGACCTAGGAGCAAGAGATCACCCTGGCTCACACACAGCACAAGGTATGTTGGCAAGTCCCTGCAGCACCATTCTTGTGTGTCCTATCCTCTGAAGCTAGTGGGATGTTTTTACTGGACAAGTGGGGCACTGTGGGATCACCATGCACTTTCATTTTCTTTTACACGTCTCCTTTCTTAATAAAATTCCTAGACTGCCAGAGATGGCTGCATCTCTTTTAGACAGATAAGGGGTTAAATCACTGGAAGTTGTTTCATATGAATACATCCTTACTGTTTGCAGGAATACTACAGTAAAACCAACATAGAAAAGTTTCTCATATCAAGTTAAATCCTGTAGTTGGTAACTTATCTGTGTGCCCAGTGCCTATAGGTTTTGTTTCTGTTGAGGATATTTTTTGCAATTATTCTTCTTTTGATTTGATTTGTGTGTTACCAATTATGTAATAAAATTACACTTTTATATGTTAATTCATTAAGTTGTTGCTTTTGCTGGGATTTATTTGGTGTTGCAGTTTTAGTGACTATATATGTATTGTGGCTCATTGTGTTATGACAGTGTTTTGTGTTGTGTGCTCCTATAATGGTAACATAATAAATTAATGCATAAGTGTAGGGTGATGTGAAAATGGTTATAAGATTATAAATCAGGGTACTATTTAAAGGGAAGCAAAGAGGCAATAAGGAAATGCTGTAATGTATTAGAGTATTTTCCTATTGCACTCTTGCCTGCTTGTACCTGTGTGTTTAACCCCCAGAAAGAGGTTAAAGTTAAAGTCCACAGTAATACTGGCCTACTTCTGAATGCGTCCACTGAGCCAATCAGTGGTGGCATATGTGTAAAGCTGCCAGTCACTAGTTGTGTTCAGCTCAGGATCAGCAGGTTTTTTTGCTGCTCTAGAGCTGACTTTAACAGTGAGTTTAACCAATTGTAGGGTTTAAACAAATAGGAATAGATAAACAGTAGTGCAATAGGAAAATAATGCATTTTCTTATTGCACATTGTGCCTAAAAGGTACATTGGTATCCACCAATAGATCAATAAGTGCAGTAAAGTAGATCACAGATATGTAGTGTGCTTTACACAAGTACCACTACAGTGGCCTCTCAACTAAAAAAAAAAATGGTTATTCAGCACAAGAATAGTAGTCTCTGTGTTAAAAAAAAAAAAAAAAAAAAACAATTTTGCAAGGAAGCTCAGATTTTTTATGCATAGCACGTGCATAAGCAGATCACTCTGACTTTATAAAAAAGTAAACATTGTTTCACTAAATAGTAAGAACCTAGTGAAATTATATATGGTCTGTAAATTTAGTGATGGGCTATGTGTTACTGTTACTGTGTATTCCCTTACTGCTAATATTGCATACGTAGTAGTTACAATGGGTTGAGTAGTAATTATGTGGTGTAATTGAGTATTTGCTGGGTAACCATAGTGGTGACAGTATATATGTTTTGTTTTCTCTTTTCTGGTGGAAGTGTTTGTATGTTCTGTACTCTCTTCATTGCAACAGGTAAGTGCTCATATAACATTGTAAGTGTAGTGTTTGATTCATATTTACAAAATATAGTTGCAAAGTACTGACTTGTGAGGACAATGTATAAGTCTTGTTTACTGACTTGTATACTGACTTGTGATAATAATGTATATGTGCTGCTACTGACATGTGATAACAGTGTATAAGTGCTGGATACTGACTTGTGATAATAATGTATATATGCTGCTACTGACATGTGATAACAGTGTATAAGTGCTGGATACTGACTTGTGGCTACAGTGTATAGGTGCTAGATACTGACTTGTGATGACAGTGTATAGGTGCTAGATACTGACTTGTGGCGACAGTGTATAGGTGCTAGATACTGACTTGTGGCAACAGTGTATAGGTGCTAGATACTGACTTGTGATAATAATGTATATATGTTGCTACTGACAGGTGATAACAGTGTATAAGTGCTGGATACTGACTTGTGGCGACAGTGTATATGTGCTAGATACTAAATTGTGATGATAGTGTATAGGTGCTAGATAATGACTTTTGGCGACAGTGTATAGGTGCTAGATACTGACTTGTGGCGACAGTGCATAGGTGCTAGATACTGACTTGTGGCGACAGTGTATAGGTGCTAGATACTGACTTGTGGCAACAGTGTATTGGTGCTAGATACGGACTTGTGATAATAATGTATATATGCTGCTACTGACAGGTGTATTAGTGCTGGATACTGACTTGTGGTGACAGTGTATAGGTGCTAGATACTGACTTGTGGCAACAGTGTATTGGTGCTAGATACTGACTTGTGGCAGCAGTGTATAGGTGCTAGATACTGACTTGTGATGACAGTGTATAGGTGCTAGATACTGACTTGTGATGACAGTGTATAGGTGCTAGATACTGACTTGTGGCGTCAGTGTATAGGTGCTAGATACTGACTTGTTATGACAGTGTATAGGTGCTAGATACTGACATATGGCGACAGTGTATAGGTGCTAGTTACTGACTTGTGGCGACAGTGTATAAGAGTACTGACTTGTAGTAAAAATGTATGGGTTTTGCATGTTTACATTGACATTGTCAATAGTTTGGGTGGTGAAAGTTCATGTATAGTGAGTACATCATTGTGATAACATCTATATGTGGTAGGCGTTAAATAAATGCATATGTGCTTATGGAACACATAAAATGACATTATAATGCAAAAATTACACACTTTAGTTTCTTTGAGTGTATAATTCTTGCATTACTGACCCTAATTTATTATGGGCTAGATTACGAGGGGATCGGTAATTACCGATCCAGCTCGCACGCTAACTCCGCTCAACTTCTACTCTTTGCACGCATCAGGTAGCGGGCATATTACAAGTAAAAAATGTTTTGCTTGCACACTAACCCCACAAATGCACAGAGCAGAAGTTAGAATACTACAACCTCTTTAACGTACTCCCCCATAGACTTCAATGGAGAGAGGAAAGTGGAAAAAACCTAACACCCATACTTGCGAGATAATTAAATTGCCATAAGCCCTCTACTGCCACATAGCCCACTGCAAAGTTCCCACTACACTATTAACCCTTAACACCACATAGTCCACTGCAAAGTTCCCACTACACTATTAACCCCTAAACACCACATAGTCCACTGCAAAGTCCCCACTACACTATTAACCCCTGAACCACCACAAAGTCCCTGCTTCACTATTAACCCTTAAGCCACCACAACCAATCGCAAAATACCCCACTAAACTATTGACCCCTAAACTTCCAAAAAAAAAAGTAAAATACTCCACTATACTTTTAGCCCCTAAACTGCCCCAACCTCCACCACAAAATAAACACTAACATCTAAGGCCCCTAACCATCTAAAAAACCTTACCTGAAAATAAAAAAAACACTAACATTATATGAAAAAAGCTACCATTACAGAAAAGAAAACATTTTTTTTGCCAATTTTAAAACTAAAGCCCCACTTAAATAAAAAATCCACCCCAAAATAAAAAAAAACTAGAATAACATTAAACTAAACTATAGCAAAAGGGCTTTTTGTAAGGCATTGCCCTAAAGTGGTTTATCTATTTTCAGTAAAATAAATACAAAGTAGTAACCCATTCTATAAATAGGCTATTAGGTTAGGCAATGCCCTTAGAAGGGTATTTAGCTATTTTGCTGACCATTGGTGAGAAATTGGTTATTGAGTGCATACAGCATGCATACTTATTTTGAGTGCATAGAGTGTGCTTACTTATTGGTTACATATTGTTATTGTGAGTACATACAGTGTGCTTACTTATTGGTGCATATTGTTATTGTGAGTGCATACAGCATGCTTACTTTTTGGTTACATATTGTTATTGTGAGTGCATACAGCATGCTTACTTATTGGTACATATTGTTATTGTGAGTGCATACAGCATGCTTACTTATTGGTTACATATTGTGAGTGTGCATACAGCATGCTTACTTATTGGTTACATATTGTTATTGTGAGTGCATACAGCGTGCTTACTTATTGGTTACATATTGTTATTGTAAGTGCATACAGCATGCTTACTTATCGGTTACATACTGTTATTGTGAGTACATACAGCATGCTTACTTATTGGTACATATTGTTATTGTGAGTGCATACAGCATGATTACTTATTGGTTACATATTGTTATTGTGAGTGCATACAGCATGCTTACTTATTGGTTACATATTGGCTATTTTGTGTGTGCAGCATGCTTACTTATTTGTTACATATTGGTTATTGTGTGTGTGTGTGCAGCATGCTTACTTATTAGTTACATATTGGCTATTGTGTGTGTGCAGCATGCTTACTTATTGGTTACATATTGGTTATTGTGTGTGTGCAGCATGCTTACTTATTAGTTACATATTGGTTATTGTGTTTGTGCAGCATGTTTACTTATTAGTTACATATTGGTTATTGTGTGTGTGTGCGCAGCATGCTTACTTATTAGTTACATATTGGTTATTGTGTGTGTGTGTGCAGCATGCTTACTTATTAGTTACATATTGGTTATTGTGTGTGTGTGTGCAGCATGCTTACTTATTAGTTACATATTGGTTATTGTGTGTGTGTGTGTGTGTGTGCAGCATGTTTACTTATTAGTTACATATTGGTTATTGTGTGTGTGCAGCATGTTTACTTATTGGTTACATATTGGTTATTGTGTGTGTGCAGCATGTTTACTTATTAGTTACATATTGGTTATTGTGTGTGTGTGTGTGTGTGCAGCATGCTTACTTATTAGTTACATATTGGTTATTGTGTGTGTATGTGTGCATGTTTACTTATTAGTTACATATTGTTATTGTGTGTGTGTGCAGCATGCTTACTTATTGGTTACATATTGGTTATTGTGTTTGTGCAGCATGCTTACTTATTGGTTACATATTGGCAGGGCCGTCTTTAATATTGACTGGACCCTGGGCAAAACAACATCCCAAAAAACAACTAAATCATTTTTTTTTATTTTTTTTAGTTATTAGACCAGTGGTAGATCATCCACTGCTGGGCTAATCATTTAAAAAAACAAAATCAAATTGCAATATGTGAAACTGGACCTAAGCAGTACTAATAAGTAAATAAATATATAAATTCCTCCACTGTGGATTCATTTAATATTCTTTTGAATGTGATTATGGTGTGAGGTTAGCTGGTTAAAGAGATTTAGGGCAGCCAACAGGAGCAAAGCAAAGTAAAGACTGAGGAGGAAGCATGGAGGTGCAGACAAATATAAGTTTACTGACTGGAATAGCAGAACTACTATGGGAAGCTGTAAAATCTGAGACAGAGAGAAAATAAAACCTATAAAAATAAACCTTACATTAATGTGTGAAGTATCAGCATGACACTATACATCAGCCACAGCCGCACATGTTGCTTCTTTGCTAGGAACAAGTTCCCTCTCACCCTGCACTAGGCAATGCTGCATGGGAAGGGGCGTGTGTGCACTCACTTATTCTTCCCACTAACACCTTTCTACAAAGCACTGTTCCCCTAACAAACTTCAGTTGATCTTAGAGCCACAGCATAAAGAGCAGGGCTAAGGGGACCAGTAGACTGGATGCTGTCTGTCCAAGGCTGCATGGATACAGTGTGAGATGAGTCACACAGCCTCAAGACTGAAGAGAGCAGTGTATGCAGCTGCACAGATGCTCAAATCCTCACATGCCTGCCGCTCCAGCTTTCTGCTGCATGTGCCTACAGTAATCCCTACCCAGAAACAATCCCCACAACCAGAGCAGTTACCTGGTAACAGTGGTAACCCCTGTAGGACCTTTTCTGATGCATTGGAAATGGCTGGATGTCAAGTTAGGGCTTTGCATTCAGTGCTGCACAGTGCACATCTAAAACAGCACATGGCAATAGCTTGGCATGTCACATGACACCGGCACGGTCTGGCACAGTTTTTTTTTTTTTTTTAAAAAGCAGAGTACTTTTGACTGTGACAGTATTAGGACTGAATGTGTGTGTTCCCCATTTCACAGCAGCGGTCTGGTATGAACCATAAAAAAAGGACTCTTGGGCCCCTCAACAGAGACTGGGCCCTGGGCAGCTGCCCCTTTTTCCCTGTGTTAAAGACGGCCCTGCATATTGGTTATTGTGAGTGCATACAGCATACTTACTTATTGGTTACATATTGGTTATTGTGTGTGTGCAGCATGCTTACTTATTGGTTACATATTGGTTATTGTGTGTGTGCAGCATGCTTACTTATTGGTTACATATTGGTTATTGTGTGTGTGCAACATGTTTACTTATTAGTTACATATTGTTATTGTGTGGTGCAGCATGTTTATTTATTAGTTAAATATTGGTTATTGTGTGTGTGTGCAGCATGTTTACTTATTAGTTAAATATTGGTTATTGTGTGTGTGTGTGCAGCATGTTTACTTATTGGTTAAATATTGGTTATTGTGTGTGTGCATACAGCATGCTTACTTATTGGTTACAAATTGTTATTGTAAGTGCCTATAGCGTGCTTACTTATTGGTTACTTTTTGGTTACATCTTGTTATTGTGAGTGCATATAGCATGCTTACTTATTTGGTTATATATTTTTAATGTGAGTGCATATAGCATGCTTACTTATGGGTTACATATTAGTTATTGTGAGTACATATAGCGTGCTTACTTATTGGTTTCTTATTGGTTACATATTGTTACTGTGTGTGCATATAGCGTGCTAATTGGTTACTTTTTTGTTACATATTAGTTATTGTGAGTGCATATAGCGTGCTTACTTATTGGTTACTTATTGGTTACATATCAGTTATTGTACGTGCATATAGCGTGCTTACTTGTTGGTTACTTATTGGTTACATCTTGTTATTGTTTGGGCATATAGCATGATTACTTATTGGTTACATATTAGTTATTGTGAGTGCTTATAGCGTGCTTACTTATTGATTACTTATTGGTTAGATCTTGTTATTGTGAGTGTATACAGTGTACTTACTTGGTTACTTATTGGTTAATCTGTGTGCGTGCAACCTGTTTACTTTATTGACATATGTGCAAGAGGGACCTATGTTTTTTTTTTTAAACTGCTGCCTGCTCATGATTTCCAAGGAAGCACATACAGTTCTTGGCTTCTGTTTAAGTGCTTTCCAAACCCAATATCATATCTCATGTCATTAGAATTTGTGGTTTGGGATGAAATATTACTGTATTTTATCTGTATCTGTCTATCTATTCAACTGAAATGAGTAAGACTGAAAGTCTTTTTAGACACAATTTGAGCCTCCCTGATATTTTTGTTAATCTATTTTAAACAATTAAGCTTTTCTGATGATTTTAAATAGTCACTGGCATTTTGTTATTGCTTTTGCAAAATTGTGCTCGAAAAGAAAATTTATAAACATGGTGAGAGTTGTTTTAACTACTTTAAACCAGTAGACATGTTAAAACATGGTTTTCATTTCTTTCTTGGGTAAGCAAGTTCAGTTATTGTTGTGTGAAGCCTGACAGAAAATGTAGTAATTGTACTGTTATGTGACAGATAATCGGTAGCTGTATGTGGGGTGTGTAATGTCTCAGTGCTTTACAGGAGATGAATTAGATAAAATAATACCCAGCTAGTTTAGAGGTTAGTACCTTCTCTTTAACATTAAAATAATTACATTTTCTGTGTAGCTTCTAGAAAAGGGTATTTTAAAGGGACATTAAACCCCAAATTTTTCTTTCATGATTCAGATGGAGAATAACATTTTAAACAACATTCCAATTTACTTCTATTATCCAGTTTGCTTAATTATTTAATGTCCTTTGTTGAAGAAATAGCAATGAACATGGGTGACCCAATCACACAAGGCATCTATGTGCAGCCATCAATCAGCAGCCACGGAGCCTATCTAGATCTGCTTTTCAGCAAAGGATATCAAGAGAATGAGGTAAATTAGATACTAGAAATAAATTAGAAAGTTGTTTAAAACTGCTTAATCTTTCTAAATCATGAAAGAAAAAAAATTGGGTTTCATGTCCCTTTTAAGGGATGTTTACACTCATTCATGTTTTTAGGAGTGCCGCTCTCCACCAATGGAATTGTGTTAATTTTCCACCATTGAAATTTTATCCTACAAACCAGTAGTCTACCTGTTAGTTTCAAAATCAAAATGCTCAGTTTCAAGTTCATCCTTTTTAAATGTAAAAAAAAATCATATTTGTGTCATGTTTCAATAGTGATTTTTCCTATGCACAAAATATATGTTTTTAGTTTAAGGGCCATTATTGAGATAAAATGACATGACGTAATGACACTGCTGGTCATAAGCACTACAGCTGGGGCGTGAGACTAGCGCTGCTGATTGGACCAGCAGGAGTTCTCACTTGGGACCAGCAGTGTACGGCTTTGCAGAGTCGAATTAGATCATGTATTTTTATCACTGTGATACCCCTTTATTGTCCCTTATCTGTTACATATACAATATATTTTTTGTAAAAATTGAATCACAACATTGATAATGAATCTTTGTGTGATTGGTTGGTTGGTGCCTTTATATGTTTGAGTCCAGTTTTTTAAGGCATCACCAGAATTCTCTTTACCCTTTCCCTGTAATATTTGTCTATAAAAGATGTGTAGACCTCAGATGCTCCAGTGTTCAGTCCAGTGCTGCACTTCCCAAATTGCAGGGCTTGAAAAATGTATTTTATTGGTCTACAAGTTTAATAGTCTTAAAATGTAATTTGACCTTAAAGGACCATTATAGTAAAAAAAATGGCATGGTCTGATTAGTTAGGGTATGTCATTTTAAGACCCTGCACCCCTATGTGTTTAACATATGCAAAGAAGTTAAAACACATAATGGAAGCACTACTGGTCCAGAGCGTAAACTGCCTTTGACCGATCAGCAGCGCTAGTCGCACAACCCTGCTGTGTATCTAGCGCTGCGGACTGGTTCAGGCATGAAAGTTAAAATTAAAGGGACGTGAAACCCAATTTATTTTCTTCATGATTCAGAGAGCGCATGGATTGTTAAACAACTTTGTAATTTAAGTTTATTGTCAATTTTGCTTCATTCTCTTGAAGGAGCAGCAATGGTCTACTGTGAGAACTGAACACATTTGTAAGCCAAAGGCAAGAGGCTTATATGTGCAGCCACCAATCATAAGCTACTTCCCAGCTCCTAAGCCTACCTTGCTTGGTATGTGTTTAAACACAGACTACCAAGAGAACTAAGCAAATCAGATAATAGAAGTCAATTGGAAAGTTGTTTAAAATTATACTCACTGTGTGAATCATAATATGGTACAGATAGGAGCATGCAATTTTAAGAGACTTTTTAATTTACTTCTGTTATGAAATTGACTTTGTTCTCTTGATCCTTTGGTGAAAAATATGCCCATGTATGCTCAGGAGAAGCAGTGCACTGCTATGAGCTAACTGGTGATTGGTGGCTACTAGTTGGCTCCCCTGATCTGTTCAACTAACTCCCAGAAGTCCATTGCTGCTCTGGACTTTAACTATGTATTTAACCTGTTTAAACACATAATTATATGCAAGCAATAATGCAATAATAAAATGCTCTAACCCTTTAGAGCATTTCATTTGCATCTCTATGTCTTTAACCTATGGCTTTCCAAATTCTGGGAGCCTCAGCAGTCAGGAAGCCTTGAGTACATGTAATTATGTAAACCTTTTGGATTATATATCTTTTAAATATTTTTTTTGTTCATAAAAAGTTGTGTAATTGGCTTCTCATTTTTCCTTGCTGGTTTCTAAATTTAAAACAAATTTGTTAAGCGACCAGTTTATAGCTGTTATCTCACAGAGATAGATAGAGAGGCTGTTTCTGCAGCATTGTCTGACTGTGACGTAAAAAAAACTGCACTAGGCAATTTTTGGGGTCTAAAGATGGTGGGAGGGGGATGCACTGAAAAGCGCCTTTACATTGCGGTCTATGGGAATGGTGTGTTCCCGGTAAATATATATGTATATGACTATATACAGTATCTCACAAAAGTGAGTACTCCCCTCACATTTTTGTAAATATTTTATTATATCTTTTCATGTGACAACACTGAAGAAATGACACTTTGCTACAATGTAAAGTAGTGAATGTACAGCCTATATAACAGTGTAAATTTGCTGTCCCCTCACAATAATTCAACACGCAGCCATTAATGTCTAAACAGTTGACAACAAAAGTGAGTACACCCCTAAGTGAAATTGTGCAAAATTGGGCCCAAAGTGTCAATATTTTGTGTGGCCACCATTGTTTTCCAGCACTGCCTTAACCCTTTTGGGCATGGAGTTCACCAGAGCTTCACAGGTTGCCACTGGAGTCCTCTTCCACTCCTCCATGATGACATCACAGAGCTGGTGGATGTTAGAGACCTTGCGCTCCCCCACCTCCCATTTGAGGATGCCCCACAGATGCTCAATAGGGTTTTGGTCTGTAGACATCCTTGACAGTCCATCACCTTTAGTCTCAGCTTCTTTAGCAAGGCAGTGGTCGTCTTGGAGGTGTGATTGGGGTTGTTATCATGTTGGAATACTGCCCTGTGACCCAGTCTTCATTATGTCACAGTACATGTTGGCATTCATGGTTCCCTCAATGAACTGTAGCTACCAAGTGCCGGCAGCACTCATGCAGGCCCAGACCATGACACTCCCAACACCATGCTTGACTGTAGGCAAGACACACTTTTCTTTGTACTCCTCACCTGGTTGCCGCCACACACGCTTGACACCATCTGAACCAAATAAGTTTATCTTCCAGTAATCCATGTCCTTAGTTTGCTTGTCTTCAGCAAACTGTTTGCAGGCTTTCTTGTGCATCATCTTTAGAAGAGGCTTCCTTCTGGGATGACAGCCATGCAGACCAATTTGATGCAGTGTGCGGCGTATGGTCTGAGCACTGACAGGCTGACCCCCCACCCATTCAACCTGTGCAGCCATGCTGGCAGCACTCATATGTCTATTTCCCAAAGACAACCTCTGGATATGACGCTGAGCATGTGCACTCAACTTCTTTGGTTGACCATGACAAGGCCTATTCTGAGTGGAAACTGTCCTGTGAAACCGCTATATGTTCTTGCCCATCCTGCTGCAGCTGAGTTTCAGGGTCTTGGCAATCTTCTTATAGCCTAGGCCATCTTCATGTAGAGCAACAATTCTTTTTTCAGATCCTCAGAGAGTTCTTTGCCATGAGGTGCCATGTTGAACTTCCAGTTACCAGTATGAGAGAGTGTGAGAGCGATAACACCAAATTTAACACACTTGCTCCCCATTCAAACCTGAGACCTTATAACACTAACGAGTCACATGACACCGGGGAGGGAAAATGGCTTATTGGGCCCAATTTGGACATTTCAACTTAGGGGTGTACTCACTGTGTGTTGAGTTATTTTGGGGGGACAGCAAATTTACACTGTTATACAGGTTGTACACTCACTACTTTACATTGTAGCAAAGTGTCATTTCTTCAGTGTTGTCACATGAAAAGATATAATAAAATATTTTCAAAAATGTGAGGGGTGTGCTCACTTTTGTGAGATACTGTACATATATGTTTATGTGTTACACATATTAACACATAAATATATATATATATATATATATATATATATATATATATATAAAAATATATATATTTACCAATGCTGCAATTGCTGTGCTACTTACCCCCTTCACTGCATGTAATTATGGTATCAGAACGAGTATCCCATTGGTGCCTATGGAATCGCACTCTTGTGAGTGCAATGTGTCCCAGAAATGCGATAGAGACCTCGCATTCACATTGCTGTTAACTTCTAATACCAGCGCATATTTAGCGCTCCACTAGCTTAGATTAGCCTGAGAATAACATGTAGATGTATTTTTTAAAGTTTCATTAGCTTTTTAAATATTGACAAAATAAGTGTAAAGTTTTAGTGTCTATAAAAGCAATGGGAGCTGCCATGTTGTAACTAAGGTACTTTCTCTGCTGTTGCCAATTAGGGACTGTTACAAATAGGTCACTAGAGTGTGCAGCCAATGGCTGTGTGGAATATAACCATGTTCTGCACTTCCATTTCTAAAAGGAACTGAAAAGCTCACAATTTCAGAATGGAATACAGGAAAAGGGTGCAAAACAAATGAAAGTATATTGCAAAGTTTTTTATTGTTATTTAGAATACCAGCTAGGTGGCAACCCTTCCCCCTGGTCTTACCTCAGCCAAAAGCTTTTTTTTTCTCTTCTTCTTCTTAACAGAGCATAAAGCCACAGTGTCTGCTTCATAGCCAGCGTATTCTGTGCTGTCACTATATCCCTGGCTGCAGATGGCCACACATGCTCAGATCATATTTGTAGCCTGTGATATAGTATAAGCATGGGATCATCCATTATACTTTGGCTATGGAGTGGCAGGTATGGCAGCACCTTACATTTGTGAATATTAGACCAAAAAATAAATTCTGTTGATTGTCAAGGAAGGCTTGCTGTGCTATACAAACAGCAGTCTGCATATCATCCTTACCAGCCAGGAAGGCTGCACGGCACTCACACAATGTCATTTTAATATGAAATTATTATAATGTTTACAGTCCCTTCAACATAAAAAAAAGATATGTAAAAATAAAAATGCACTGCTGCTCTTTCAACAAAAGGATACAAACGTAAATACGAAACATTGATAATAGAAGTAAATTGGAAAGTTGTTTAAAATTCTATTTTCTATCTGAATCATGAAAAAAATTACCAAAAGGGACATTATACACTAGATTTTTCTTTGCATGCATTTTTTGTAGATGATCCATTTATATAGCCTATACAGGTATTTAATATTTTTTTTTATAGTTTTGCTTATTTTTAAATAACATTGTGCTGATTTTCAGACTCCTAACCAAGCCCCAAAGTTTTAGAAGTATACTGATGTACACATACGCCAGCTTGCTCCCGTTTGTGTAAATAGTCTTTTCATATGCAGAGGAAGGGGGGGGGGGGGGGGTCTGCTGTTTTTGCTATAAAGTCACTTGCAGTGGGTGTTCCAGTAACCTTTTAAACAGAGCTAAACTGGGAGATTCTAAGTAAGTTTTTAAACTGTTTTATACTGGATGTTTATATCAGTATCTTTGTCTGTTCTATGCAGCTATATAAAAATTGGTGTATACTGTCCCTTTAATGTCCCTTTAAACAGTTTAAAATATGTAGTAAGAATGTGTTGCAATACCATTTTTATTTTTTGTCCCCTTTTCCTGTAACCTAATTCTGAAAAAAAAATTGTTTTTTTTCAGTTCCACTAAGTTTCTATAAAATAATGGGTGCTACCATGTTTCTTCTGCTGTGGAAAAATTAGGGACAGAAATAAAAGAGCCAATACAAGAGAGTTTGCAAAAAGACTGCGTGGAAACCTTGTCAGATAATTATTTTAACAACCAAATATTTCCAAACATTCGGCTAAATTACAAGTTTTGCGTTAGAGGCTATGCAGTGCTAACGAGTAGTTTATGCTCACCGCTCACTTACAGAACACGCTAGTATTACGGGTTTTTACAAACCCGGCGTTAACAGACAAGAAGTGAGCGTAGAGCAAAATTTTGCTCCACATCTCACTCCAATACCAGCGCTGCTTAAGTCAGCGGTGAGCTGGTGTAAAGTGCTCGTGCACGATTTCCCCATAGGAATCAACAGGAAGAGCCGGATGAAAAAAAGTCTAACAGCTGCAAAAAAGCAGCGTTTAGCTCCTAACGCAGCCCCATTGATTCCTATGGGGAAATAAAATTTATGTCTACACCTAACACCCTAACATGAACCCCGAGTCTAAACACCCCTAATCTTGCACTTATTAACCCCTAATCTGCCGCCCCTGACATCGCCGACACCTGCATTATATTTATTAACCCCTAATCTGCCGCTCCGGACACCGCCGCCACCTACATTATAGTTATGAACCCCTAATCTGCTGCCCCCAACATCGCCGCCACCTACATTATATTTATTAACCCCTAATCTGCTGCCCCCAACATCACCGACACCTACATTATATTTATTAACCCCTAATTTGCCGCCTCCAACGTCGCCGCCACTATTCTAAATTTATTAACACCTAAACCTAAGTCTAGCCCTAAACCTAACCCCCCCTAACTTAAATATAATTTAAATGAATCTAAATAATAATCACTATAATTAACTAAATGATTCCTATTTAAAACTAAATACTTACCTATAAAATAAACCCTAAGCTAGCTACAATATAACTAATAGTTACATTGTATCTAGCTTAGGTTTTATTTTTATTTTACAGGCAAGTTTGTATTTATTTTAACTAGGTAGAATAGTTATTAAATAGTTATTAACTATGTAATAACTACCTAGCTAAAATAAATACAAATTTACCTGTAAAATAAAACCTAACTTAAGTTACACTAACACCTAACACTACTCTATAATTAAAGGAATTGCCTAAATTAAATACAATTAAATAAAATTAGCTAAAGTACAACCCCCCCCACTAAATTACAGAAAATAATAAACAAATTACAAGATTTTTAAACTAATTACACCTAATCTAATCCCCCTAACAAAATAAAAAGCCCCCCCAAAATAAAAAAAGCCCTACCCTACACTAAATTACAAATAGCCCTTAAAAGGAGCATTGCCCCAAAGTAATCAGTTCTTTTACCTGTAAAAAAAATTACAAATTTTCCTCCAACATTAAAACCCACCACCCACACAACCAACCCTACTCTAAAACCCACCCAATCCCCCCTTAAAAAAAAACTAACACTAACCCCTTGAAGATCACCTTACCGGGAGAAGACTTCATCCAACCGGTCCAAAGTTCTCAACGAAGCCGGGAGAAGTCTTCATCCAAGCCGGGTGAAGTGGTTCTCCAGA
>NC_069500.1:122531790-122541790 GCF_027579735.1 Bombina bombina
TACTGTCCCTTTAAACAATAACAATTCTGAAGTTGACTGTGCCTTTAAACAAAGATCAGTAATGTTATTCAGCAGGAAACATTGTTACAATCGTCTATTTTCTCTTCACAATGATATTAAATGTGAAAAAGAAAACATTTCATATCAGAAGACCTTTTACTTCAAATGAAAAAAATCCCAGGCAGACGGTCAGAAGATAACCTTTAATAAATAATTCATTATATTTTCTATTGGGGAAAACTGCTGATTCAGTGATTTCTACAGAAATACATTATAAATAATATAGATTTGTAATTAAATGCATCTTGACAGCCTTTATAAATAAAATAATCTTATACATCTGCACTTTCCCCCCAGCTCATTCTTACACATAGTTGATGATTTACACATAACTATACTGGTGGGTCCTGTTAAGTTTTTTTTTTGTTTATTTTTCATGAGATTTTAAAAGAACTTAAAAGTTCAAAAAGACAAAGCTCTAATCCATTATATGCAAGCATTAGAGCAATAAAAAAATGCCTCAGCTATGTGTTCAATGCCTGCAAAGAAGTTAAACTCTTTAACATCTTCGGCCCTTGTTAAATCGGCCCCACAGTCGGCTAAATTGCGAGTATTGCGTTAGAGGCTATGCGGTGCTAACGAGCAGTTTTGTCTCACCGCTCACTTACATAAAGCGCTGGTATTACGAGTTTTCAGACACCCGTCATTAAAAGACAAGAAGTGAGCGTTGAGCAAAATTTTGCTCATTACCGCACTCCAATACCAGCGCTGCTTAAGTCAGCGGTGAGCTGGTGTAATGTGCTCATGCACAATATCCCCATAGGAATCAACGGGGAGAGCCGGCTGAAAAAAAGTCTAACACCTGCAAAAAAGCAACGTAAAACTCAGTAACGCAGCCCCATTCATTCCTATGGTGAAATAAAAGTTATGTTTACACCAAACACCCTAACATGAACCCCAAGTCTAAACACCCCTAATCTTACACTTATTAACCCCTAATCTGCCGCACCGACACCTACATTATATTATTAACCCCTAATCTGCCGCTCCAGACACCGCCGCCACCTACATTATACTTATGAACCCCTAATCTGCTGCCCCCAACATCGCCGATATCTACATTATATTTATTAACCCCTAATCTGCCTTCCCCAATGTCGCCGCAACCTACCTACATTTATTAACCCCTAATCTGCCGCCCCCAATGTCGCCGCAACTATGTTAAAGTTATTAACCCCTAAATCTAAGTCTAACCCTAAACCTAACACTCACTAACTTAAATATAATTTAAATAAATCTAAATAAAATTACTATCATTAACTACATTATTCCTATTTAAAACTAAATACTTACCTGTAAAATAAACCCTAAGCTAGCTACAATATAATTAATAGTTACATTGTAGCTATCTTTGGGTTTATTTTTATTTTACAGGCAAGTTTGTATTTATTTTAACTAGGTAGAATAGTTATTAAATAGTTATTAACTATTTAATAACTACCTAGCTAACATAAATACAAAAGTACCTGTAAAATAAAATCTAACCTAAGTTACACTAACACCTAACACTACAATATAATTAAGTAAATTAACTACATTAAATACAATTACCTAAATTAAATTAGCTAAAGTACAAAAAAGACCAAACACTAAATGATAGAAAATAATAAACAAATTACAGATATTTAAACTAATTACACCTAATCTAATAGCCCTATTAAAATAAAAAAGCCTCCCCCCATAAAAAAACCTAGCCTAAACTAAACTACCAATAGCTCTTAAAAGGGCATTTTGCGGGGCATTGCCCCAAAGTAATCAGCTCTTTTACCTGTAAAACAAATACAAACAACCCCCCAACAGTAAAACCGACCACCCACACAACCAACCCCCCAAATAAAATACTAGCTAAAAAAACCTAAGCTCCCCAGTGCCCTGAAAAGGGCATTTGGATGGGCATTGCCCTTTAAAAGGGCAGTTAGCTCTATTGCAGCCCAAAGTCCCTAACCTAAAAATAAAACCCACCCAATACACCCTTAAAAAAACCTAACACTAACCCCCTGAAGATCGACTTACCGGGAGAAGTCTTCATCCAAGCCGGGCGAAGTGGTCCTCCAGACGGGCAGTATAGAATGCAAGTTCAATCCTATTGGCTGATTGGATCAGCCAATAGGATTGAACTTCAATACTATTTGCTGATTGGATCAGCCAATAGGATTTTTTCTACCTTAATTCCGATTGGCTGATAGAATTCTATCAGCCAATCGGAATCTAAGGGACGCCATCTTGGATGACGTCACTTAAAGGTACCTTCATTCAGCTTTAGTCGTCAGAAGAAGAGGATGCTCCATGACGGATGTCTTGAAGATGGACCCGCTCCGCACTGGATGGATGAAGATAGAAGATGCTGTCTGGATGAAGACTCTCCCCGTCTGGAGGACCACTTCACCCGGCTTGGATGAGGACTTCTCCCGGCTTCGTTGAGGACTTCGGCCCGGCTTGGATGAAAATGTCTCCCGGTAAATCGATATTCAGGGGGTTAGTGTTTTTTAAGGGTGTATTGGGTGGGTTTTATTTTTAGGTTAGGGACTTTGGGCTGCAATAGAGCTAACTGCCCTTTTAAGGGCAATGCCCATCCAAATGCCCTTTTCAGGGCAATGGGGAGCTTGTTTTTTTTTAGCTAGTATTTTATTTGGGGGGTTGGTTGTGTGGGTGGTGGGTTTTACTGTTGGGGGGGTTGTTTGTATTTTTTTTTACAGGTAAAAGAGCTGATTACTTTGGGGCAATGTCCCGCGAAAGGCCCTTTTAAGGGTTATTGGTAGTTTAGTTTAGGCTAGGTTTTTTTTTTTATTTTAATAGGGCTATTAGATTAGGTGTAATTAGTTTAAATATCTGTAATTTGTTTATTATTTTCTGTAATTTAGTGTTTTGTTTTTTTTGCACTTTAGCTAATTTAATATAGGTAATTGTATTTAATTTAGTTAATTTATTTAATTATATTGTAGTGTTAGTGTAACTTAGTTTAGGTTTTATTTTACAGGTAAATTTGTATATATTTTAGCTAGGTAGGTATTAAATAGTTAATAACTATTTAATAACTATTCTACCTAGTTAAAATAAATACAAACTTGCCTGTAAAATAAAAATAAACCCTAAGATAGCTACAATATAACTATTAGTTATATTGTAGCTAGCTTAGGGTTTATTTTATAGGTAAGTATTTAGTTTTAAATAGGAATAATGTAGTTAATGATAGCAATTTTATTTATTTAAATTATATTTAAGTTAGTGGGTGTTAGGTTTAGGGTTAGACTTAGGTTTAGGGGTTAATAACTTTAATATAGTGGCGGCGACGTTGGGGCAGCAGATTACGGGTTAATAAATGTAGGTAGGTTATGGCGACATTGGGGAAGGCAGATTAGGGGTTAATCAATATAATGTAGGTGTCGGCGATGTTGAGGGCTACAGATTAGGGGTTAATACATATAATGTAGGTGGCGGCGGTGTCCGGAGCGGCAGATTAGGGGTTAAAATTGTTATAGTGTTTGCGATGCAGGAGGGCCTCGGTTTAGGGGTTAATAGGTAGTTTATGGGTGTTAGTGTTCTTTTTAGAACTTTAGTTATGAGTTTTATGTTACAGCGTTGTACCATAAAACTCTTAACTACTGACTTTTAAATGTGTTAGGACTCTTGACAGGAGAGGGTGTACCGCTCACTTTTTGGCCCCCAGGACAGACTCGTAATACCGGCGCTATGGAAGTCCCATAGAAAAAAGACTTTACGAAGTTTACGTAAGTCGTTTTGCGGTAAGGCCAAAGAAGTGTGCAGTGCCCCTAAACCTGCAAGACTCGTAATACCAGCGGGCGTAAAAAAACAACGTTAGGACCTCTTAACGCTGCTTTTTTACCCTAACGCATAACTCGTAATCTATCTGAGTGTTTTTTCATATGCTGACATATATATATTTTTTTTTTTAATGGGACATGAAACTCAAAATTGTATACTCTGAATCATGAGATAAATCATTCAGGCTATATGTCCATTTGGTCATTTAGTCCTTAAGGACCAGCGCTGTACCCTGGGTGCACCATTCTCAGTGCTGTCGGTGTTGCTGCGCTATGTCGGCATGCTTCAGGAGGGAGGCAGAGCAGAAATAGCGAAATGGAGGGCACCCCAAGCTAGTTATTGCAGGGACAGGGTGTCCCCGTGATCCCATGCCTGTCAAGGGGATGCCTCCATGAGATACACGCTGAAATCTGAGTGTATTGAGGTTGTCCAGCAACAGTACAGTAACTGTCAAAAATGAGAGTTACTATGTATACAATCACTGTGACAGCCAGTCACAGTAATTGTATACTTAATATGGAGCCTGGATACTAGCATGCCCCAGTGCATGCTGGTATCAGGCTCAGTGGCCAATCACTGGATGCACAAAAAAGTGGCCTATGGTCCTGTGATATCTGTGACAGCTATTCACAATGATCACATGTCAAAAATGTCCAGCCCTTCCCCTTTCCCTTGACCCCTCCCATATTGTCTCAGTGTACACAAACAGTAAAAAAAAATGGAATACATTTTAATGTATTTTTTATTAAATTCATTTTATTTTAATAAAGTTTTTTTTTATAATATTGTTTTAATAAAGTGTTTTTTTAACCCCTTAATTTTATTTTCTGCCCTTAGCAATAAAAAGGTTAAACATAATGTGTCAAAATACCTCTAGATAAATAACCTGGGGTGTCTAAATTCTACAAATGTATACTTTTGTGTAGCAGTTTTAAAATGGGTAACTGCTATTTAGCATTTATGCAAAAAAAAACAAAAAAAAAAAAAACGAGTGTATAATGTCCCTTTAAATTCCAAGCATATCAAATGGTAGCATTAAACCAATAATTCTATTGTTGTAGCATTTGGCCTATATTTGCTATAAATGACTTGTAAACATAGACCTATGAGGTATTCCTAAAATCAGGACAACATAATGAATCTGTTTGGCTGTATTTTTATTTAGCTACACTAGTTTTGTAGAAATGGTTGTAAAGAAAACTGCAAAAAAATGTTGTTGTTTTTCTTGATCCCCCACACTCATTTTATAGTATTAAATTCCTATTTATTGTTATTGTATTTACCAATATAAAGTATCATTAGACAGGCCTTATTCTGTTAAAAAATGATGTATAATATGTATGGGTGCACTTAACTAGAGAATGGACAATTAAGGTGAAACTAAGAGTGAGTAAAAATGCCAAAATTGTGTGTGTCTTTTAAGCACGGAAACCGGGAAAATCCTTGGTCCTTAATGGGTTAAGCAATGTACTGAGGAGCCTACTTAAATATATATGATATTCTTTACTGTTGTATGTTTACAAGTACTTTATTTTTGGTAATACAGTGAGTACCTTTAAACGCCGTTATGGCATTCCTCACCACACCAGGCTTTAGCGCCGTTAAGTCGGAATAGAACATCCTAGCTGTTTGACTGTCCTGAAACCAATGGCACTTCCAGGATGCAATTGCAGTCTGGAGGTTGTGCCTAGCGTCATAGGGATGCCCCCCTGACCCGATCCCATCATTGAAATCTCGCGATCACGTGCACGATCACAGGATTTTAATTTGTTCTGATGTAGACAAATTAACCCTGTCATCAAAGGGTTAAGCAATCTTATGTAGTCTACACTTTGTTTTTCCCACTTCTCGCGAAGACATGATAGAACTTCTTAAAAAAAATATATAAACTATAAGATACTGTTTTATTCTCTTTTTCATATGTAATTAGTTTACATTTTATATAGTGATTTTTATTATAAATATGTATGCTTTATTTATTCCCTTCATTTACATTAGTTTGGAATCTCTTGTTTTTTTGGGTTTGCAACAAGAAACTGTCATAGCCTGCTGTTATCTTCACTACTGTACAAACCATTTTTGGTCTTATTCCTTAGACAGTACTTTATGCTGATGGGCTGGTGTCATCTGTATAACTACTATAGGGTACAATTTTTTTAAATGCATATTATGTGCTGAAACTTTTATTTATGCCACTGTATACTTTTGGCTCTTAGATTGGTACTCCTTTTCATAGCTGCTGTTATTAGAGCATTTGGAGAAGGTGATTGGTGCATACACATTGTGCTCTGTGATTGGTTGTGGGGTGTGTAAAAGTAGTCAATGTCATGAAAGCAGGGATTTTTTTTATGTTGCACAATAGCCCCATTTCTGTTTCAGTTTAATTTTCTTTAAATAAAATACAGGTAGCCCTCAGTTTACGCTGGGGTTAGGTTCCAGAAGGAATGGTTGTAAATCAAAACCGTTGTAAATTTAAACCCAGTTTATAATGTAAGTCAATGGGAAGTGAGGGAGTTAGGTTCCAGGCCCCACGCAAAATTGGCATAAGTAACACCTAATACATTATTTTCAAAGCTTTGAAATGAAGACTTTAAATGCTAAACAACATTATAAACCTAATAAAATAATCACACAACACAGAATACATTATTAAACTTAGTTAAATGAACAAAAACATTTGCTAAACAGCATTATAAACCTAATAAAATAATCACACAACACAGACTTTACTTGCATTTTTCTGCAAACAGTTCTTTCTATGCATTCCAATCTGGACTGATTTATAGACAGGAAGATCTTGTTCCTTTGCAAGCTGCTCGATAGCTCAGGTCTGGTTAAACTGATTCATTTCAGCTTGCTTGGCTTGCATATCTTTGCTGCAACGCAAGCGGACAGCTCCACCTACTGGCTATTTTAATCAATACACTGCTTCTCAATGCTTTTCAATAGCAGTCACATGACTGAAAAAAAGGTTGTTATTCTGAAACAGTGCTAATTGAACTGTTGTAAACCGAGGGCCACCTGTATAAGAAAACCCTGGTATAGTTTATACTCTGATTTTTACCTCTGGATCTGCTTAGAATAAACATGATTTTATCTTCCTCTCTCACTTTCTTTTTCCTGTGTGTTATTTTTACATATACTTTCTCTGTGCTGTGCTTTACTTTGATAATTTTTGTGGTTACATAGTTTAGTAATAGCTTTAAACTATTAGCAGCATTTGTTTATAACATAAAGGGGAATCAAACAATGGCCCCAGTCCAATCTATGTTATTTCCATGCAAAAAACTGTATGCGGCTTTGGTAATTCTTGGCTTCTTTTTCTAAACCATACAAATATATTTGAATAGGTGTTGTTTGAAGTATTTTTTTTTTTATTATTATTTAACTGTTACAATTTTTGAATTCGAAAATAATAATAAATATTCCTCTGATGCTAATTTACTTGTGTATAAGTCTAAAATTACACGTACCAAAAAGGTAAAATTGAAAAACGTATTTGAGCTGATACTCCACTCAAAAGAGGGCAAAATGGCTGGGGACATAGAAATAAATATCTTACTTAAAACTATTTCATGATGGGTATATATATATATATATGTATATATATATAACACACACACAAATATGTATGCACACACACACAAAGTTTTACTAGAATATAACTTGTGGATCATCTAATAGTCTGTATTTGTAGTTTCCTTAATAAGAGTGACTTTTACTAAAAGAAAAAAATTGTTTGTCATCCTTGGCCTTTCTCCCACATACATCACTGTAAAGGAATTCTGTTTTTGAATGTTATGAAAACTTTTGTTCTTTGCAGATTGTTTTTAAGCAAAGTTGTAATTAAACCTTCTAGCCTCCAAAGAACCTGTAAATCAATGTTGTGTCAGCTGTAATGATAGTAATTCACTTGGAAATGTCTTCAAGAACAACAAACTTAGAAATCACAACATTTTTATTGCTTACAAAATAGTGTGTTTAAGCAAGGGTGTGTGTGTGTATGTATATATATATATATATATATATATATATATATATATATATATATATATATAAATATATATATTTTTATATATATATATAATATATATATATATACATATAAAACAGTAGAACAGCTATAAATTTAATTAATTAAACACAAATTGTAAGTTGCACGATAATGTACATACATATTGGAGCATAATTTTGCTTTATTTTGTCAAATAGGCAGTAGAGCCTCATGGGAAGTGTAGTTCTGAAACACCTGGAGGGCCAAGGTTCCCCATCCCTGGTTTAAAGGGTTATGAAACCCATATATTTCATGATTCAGATAGAGCATGCAATTTTAAACAATTTTCCAATTTACTTTTATTAGCTCCCAGTAGTACATTGTTGCTCTTTCAAAAAAGGATACCAAGAGAATGAACCAAATGAACCACTCTATCTAAATAATGAAAGAAACATTTTGGGTTTCAAGACCTTTTAATTTTTTTTCCTTTTCACTGACTTCCCTGTCCCCCAGAACAAAAGAATTGCAGTGTTCTCTCAAGGACCACCCGGCAGGTTTTACTGACCATCTGGCTACAATTGAGGCCAATATTAATTAAAAATGAGTTAATATTAATGTATTCAATGTGTATTGCAAGAAGTTAATTTATGATACATTATGCAACAAATTTGTACTTTGGATAGCTTAAGTAACATTATAAATAGCAGAAAATGTTATTATATTGCAAAATATTAATCTGCCTCCCTCCAGCTTCTGTGCAGAACACTGTGCTTGAGAAAACGTACTGCCTCACAGCTGCATTGTGTAGGGGGAGGTGGGGCATGTTTATAAGCTGTGTGGTTGGACAGGCAGGTTCCCGGTCTGTTACCATTTGCCTGACTGCTTTATGTTGGTTCATGATTCCAACTGCAAACAGTAAATTGTAAAGTAGAAGGTGGACAATGAAATAAAGGCATTAGGTTAGAATAGACTTTTGCATTCTACTGTTCCCTTCACAGCCCTAGGGAGTATAAATTACATAGAATTCAAAGTGATGAAGCTTTATTTTGTAACCTTTTTTGTAACTAAAGAGCAATGACTTTCTATTTAATGAATTGTTGAGCTTCCCTATGTGCATTTGCTAAGCTCTTTCTTATTATTCAGTGCTTGTGTGTCCAGTGTGTAGTTTCCTGCTATTGTCTTCTAAATGACCTTACACCTTCTTTCCAAAACAGTGACTTAAAAAGACACTAAAGTCAAAATTAAACATTCACGATTCAGACAGATATAAAATAAAGCAACTTTCCCATTTACTTATATTATAAAATTATGCACAGTCTTTTTATAAGCACACTTTATGTGGCACCAGCTCCTAATGAATTCTGTATACGTATATGAGTCTGTGATTTGCTGATTGCTGTCACATGATACAGGAGGCAGGGAAATAAAAGGGCATTTTAAATTTGTCAGAAAAAAAATCTATAATAATTTGAAATTCAGAGTAAGTGCTATTAATATTTTTATTATGCATTTGTTGTATTATGTAATTCTACTCTATTTAATGACCCTTTAAAAGCAAAGAACTACATTGATTTTTTTCTGTGGCCCTTAGTATGTGAGCCTAGGGTTGCCACCTCGGCCATGTTTTCCTGGACACTTATGAGTTACACATGCTGCAGGACGTGCAGAGGGAAACGTGCATTGTGCTGCTGGACAGTACAAAAATAGTGACCCTGGACAGAACTATTCATGTTCCTCCCTGCATGCCCTGCAGCATGTGTAACTCATAAGTGTCCAGGAATACATGGCCGAGGTGGCAACCCTATGTGACCAACACATACATCACCTGTTTCACCTGTCTCAGCAAATCTTTTAAGCAGTTTTTTTTTTTTAAAAAGGACAGTAAAGTCATAATTTGATATTCATGATTCAGACTGAGCATACAATTTAAACAACTTTATAATTTACATCTATTATTTAATTTGCTTCCTTGTCTTTCTATCCTTTGCTGAAAGCTTTATCTAGGTAAGCTCAGGAGCAGCAAGGGACCTAGGTTCTAGCTGCTGATTGGTGGCTGCATATATATACCGATTGTCATTGGCTCACCCATGTGTTCAGTTGCAAACCAGAAGTGCATTGCTTCTCCTTCAACAAATGATACCAAGAGAATGAAGCAGATTTGAT
>NC_069500.1:122546790-122554290 GCF_027579735.1 Bombina bombina
ATCATGGCATTCCTACATCCTGCAGATTCATTACAGCGTGTCTTGTGACTGCAGAATAATATGGATATTATTCTAAAAAAATGGCAATTTTCAAATGTTATTCAAACATTTTATTTTATAAGAATATCTGTAGCAACAGAGTGAATAATTTCTGATGCATTAATAAAAAACATACAGCTTTCCTAGCTACTCTTGTGTGTAGCATATCGATGTGTGTGCCGTATTGAATTTCCATTATGAGAGGACTGAAACCAGGCGGTTTCATGAGTTTTGTTTGATTAAGAACTTAAAGGAACATTAAACAGTTTGATATGGCAATATAAAATGTTTCCTTATGTGTAGTAAACAAAGTTACTTATTTTGAAACTTTTATGTTTCCCCTTATCCATCCCTTCTGCTGAGGACAATAAGAGACAGTTATGAAACAGGCAATAAATAGATAAAGGGAATACCTAGGTTCCAATATAGAGACACCCAATACATTATAGAAACTATAGAAACTAAACCTTTACACTTGTATCGTCAATATTTAAAGAGACACTGAACCCCAATTTTTTCTTTTGTGATTCAGATAGAGCATGCAATTTTAAGCAACTTTCTCATTTTTTCCTGTTAGCAAATGTTCTTCATTCTCTTGGTATCTTTATTTGAAAAGCAAGAATGTAAGTTTAGATGCCGGCCCATTTTTGGTGAACAACCTGGGTTTTTCTTTCTGAATGATGGATACATTCATCCAAAAATAAACAAGTGCTGTCCAGGGTACTGGACTTTCTTTTTCAAATAAAGATAGCAAGAGAACAAAGAAAAATTGATAATAGGAGTAAATTAGAAAAAAGTTGCTTAAAAGTGCAGGCTCTATCTTAAGAAAAAATTTGGGTTCAGTATCCCTTTTACTAACAGATTTAAAAAAAAATCTCATTTTTAATCTACAAATAATATATAAATTTACATATTATTCTCAGGCTAATCTTTGCTTTGAATACATCATTATATCTAGCATGTATGTATAAAATCGGTTATGCAGCTATTGCGAGCCGTGTCAGTATAGCATTTTAGCCTGTAACGCAACGTCCATTCCGCACTCAAAAAACATGACGTTTTTGCGTGGGATTTTCATAGCACCAGTATTACAGGTTGTGCGGTGAGGCTAAAATGCTTGCATTACATCCTATACTGACACGATCCATACCGCCATCTAAAAGCAGTACTTATGAGTTTTGCGCCACAAAAATGTTTCACAAAACTCATAACTAAAGTGTTACAAAGTACACTAACACCCATAAACTACCTATTAACCTCTAAACCGCCACCCTCCCGCATCGCAAACACTTTAATAAACCTATTAATACCTAATCTGCCACCCACCCACATTGCGACTATTAAATACATTTATTAACCCCTATTCCGCCGTTCTACCACATCACCGCCACTATAATAAAGCTATTAACCCCTAGTCCGCCGCTCCCCGACATCGCCGACACTATAATAAAGTTATTAACCCCTAAACCTCCAGCCTCTCACATCTCCGCCACTAAATAAACCTATTAACCCCTAAACCGCCGGCCCCCCACTTTGCAAAACACTTAATTAAACTTTTAACCCCTAAACCTAGCACCCCTAACTTTAAATTTAAATTACAATATATCTATATTTAAATAAATAAAATCTTACCTATGAAATAAAAATAAAGCTACCATTAAAATATAAATTAATCTAACCTTACTATTCTAATAAAATAAAAAAATAATACCAATTAAAAAATCTAAATTACAAATTTAAAAAAAGCTAAAACTACGAGAAAAATTAAAGAAATCTAAGATTACAAAAATTAATAAATACAAAAATTATGAAAAATAAAAAACAGCCAATAGGATGAGTGCTACTGAAATCTTATTGGCTGATTTGAACAGCCAATAGGATTTCAGTAGCTCTCATCCTATTGGCTGATTAGAATTTGAAGAATCAAATCAGCCAATCGGAATGCAAGGTACGCCATTTTCAAACGGTTACCTTGCATTGATGCTTCAGTGTACGGTGGGGACCGTATGGAGAGGACGCTCCGAGCTGGATGTCTTCACCGCTCCTTTCCGCGCTGCCGGGATGAAGATAGAAGACGCCCCTGCGATGGATGAAGATGTTGCCACCTGGATCTTCACTTCTCGCCGCCTGGATGTCCGGACTTCAGCAACCGTGAGTAGATATTTTGGGGTTAGTGTTAGGTATTTTTTTATTTTTGGGGTGTTTTTTTTTAGATTAGGGTTTGGGCTTTTGAAAAAGAGCTAAATGCCCTTTTAAGGTCAATGAAAAAGAGCTGAATGCCCTTTTAAGGGCAATGCCCATACAAATGCCCTTTTAGGGGCAATGGGTAGCACACAGCTAGATTTAGAGTTTGGCGGCCAAAGGGGTGCGTTAGCTACGCATGCTTTTTTTCTCCCGCACCTTTTAAATACCGCTGGTATTTAGAGGTCACAGAAGGGCTGCGTTTTCAGTGCGTTAGGCTCCAAAAAGGGAGCGTAGAGCATAATTTACCGCCACTGCAACTCTAAATTCCAGCGGTGCTTACGGACGCGGCCAGCTTCAAAAACGTGCTCATGCACGATTCCCCCATAGGAAACAATGGGGCTGTTTGAGCTGAAAAAAAAACCTAACACCTGCAAAAAAGCAGCGTTCAGCTCCTAACGCAGCCCCATTGTTTTCTATGGGGAAACACTTCCTAAGTCTGCACCTAAAACCCTAACATGTACCCCGAGTCTAAACACCCCGAACCTTACACTTATTAACCCCTAATCTGCTGCCCCCGCTATCGCTGACCCCTGCATATTATTATTAACCCCTAATCTGCCGCTCCGAACACCGTTGCAACCTACATTATAGCTATGTACCCCTAATCTGCTGCACCTAACACCGCCGACCCCTATATTATATTTATTAACCCCTAATCTGCCCCCCACATCGTCGCCTCCACCTACCTACAATTATTAACCCCTAATCTGCTGACCGGACCTCACCGCTACTATAATAAATGTATTAACCCCTAATCCGCCTCACTAACCCTATAATAAATAGTATTAACCCCTAATCTGCCCTCCCTAACATCGCCGACACCTAGCTTCAAGTATTAACCCCTAATCTGCCGACCGGAGCTCACCGCTACTCTACTAAATTTTTTAACCCCTAAAGCTAAGTCTAACCCTAACACCCCCCTAAGTTAAATAGAATTTTTATCTAACGAAATAAATTAACTCTTATTAAATAAATTATTCCTATTTAAATATAAATACTTACCTGTAAAAAATACCCTAATATAGCTACAATATAAATTATAATTATATTGTAGCTTTTTTAGGATTAATATTTATTTTACAGGCAACTTTGTAATTATTTTTACCAGGTACAATAGCTATTAAATAGTTAATAACTATTTAATAGCTACCTAGTTAAAATAATTACAAAATTACCTGTAAAATAAATCCTAACCTAAGTTACAATTAAACCTAACACTACACTATCAATAAATTAATTAAATACAATACCTACAATTAAACCTAACACTACACTATCAATAAATTAATTAAATACAATACCTACAAATAAATACAATTAAATAAACTAACTAAAGTACAAAAAATAAAAAAGAACTAAGTTACAAAAAATAAAAAAATATTTACAAACATTAGAAAAATATTACAACAATTTTAATCTAATTACACCTACTCTAAGCCCCCTAATAAAATAACAAAGACCCCCAAAATAAAAAAAATGCCCTACCCTATTCTAAAATTAAAATAGAAAAGCTCTTTTACCTTACCAGCCCTGAAAAGGGCCCTTTGCGGGGCATGCCCCAAATAATTCAGCTCTTTTGCCTGTAAAAAAAAAAATACAATACCCCCCCCAACATTACAACCCACCACCCACATACCCCTAATCTAACCCAAACCCCCCTTAAATAAACCTAACACTAAGCCCCTGAAGATCTCCCTACCTTGTCTTCACCTCACCGGGTTCAGCGATCGTTCCAGAAGAGGGTCCGAAGTCTTGATCCAAGCGGCGGCTGAAGAACTCCATCATAGGGCTGAAGTCTTGATCCAAGCGGGCGCTGAAGAAGTCCATCATCGGGATGAAGTCATCTATCAAGCGGCATCTTCAATCTTCTTTCTTCCGGAGCGGAGCGGAGCCATCTTCTTCCCAGCCAACGCGGATCCATCCTCTTGAACCGACGCCTACTCGCCGAATGACGGTTCCTTTAAATGACGTCATCCAAGATGGCGTCCCTCGAATTCCGATTGGCTGATAGGATTCTATCAGCCAATCGGAATTAAGGTAGGAATATTCTGATTGGCTGATGGAATCAGCCAAGCAGATTCAAGTTCAATCCGATTGGCTGATCCAATCAGCCAATCAGATTGAGCTCGCATTCTATTGGCTGTTCCGATCAGCCAATAGAATGCGAGCTCAATCTGATTGGCTGATCCAATCAGCCAATCGGATTGAACTTGAATCTGATTGGCTGATTCCATCAGCCAATCAGAATTTTCCTACCTTAATTCCGATTGGCTGATAGAATCCTATCAGCCAATCGGAATTCGAGGGACGCCATCTTGGATGACGTCCCTTAAAGGAACCTTCATTCTTCAGTTGGACGTCGGAAGAAGAGGATGGATCCGTGCTGGATGTCTTCAAGATGGAGCCATTCGTCATCGGATGAAGATAGAAGATGCCGCTTGGATCAAGATGGTTGCCGGTCCGGATCTCCTCTTCTTCCCGGATAGGATGAAGACTTTGGAGCCTTTTCTGGACCTCTTCAGCCGCTGCTTGATAGAAGACTTCAGCCGGATTATGGATCGCCAGCCCCCGCTTGGGCTTGGATGAAGACTTCGGAGGACGGATCGGTGAACCTGGCATGGTGAAGATAAGGTAGGAAGATCTTCAGGGGCTTAGTGTTTATTTAAGGGGGGATTGGGTTAGATTAGGGGTATGTGGGTGGTGGGTTGTAATGTTGGGGGGGTATTGTATGTTTTTTTTTTTACAGGCAAAAGAGCTGAATTATTTGGGGCATGCCCCGCAAATGGCCCTTTTCAGGGCTGGTAAGGTAAAAGAGCTTTGAACTTTTTTAATTTAGAATAGGGTAGGGCATTTTTTTATTTTGGGGGTCTTTGTTATTTTATTAGGGGGCTTAGAGTAGATGTAATTAGTTTAAAATTGTTGTAATATTTTTCTAATGTTTGTAAATATTTTTTTATTTTTTGTAACTTAGTTCTTTTTTATTTTTTGTACTTTAGTTAGTTTATTTCATTGTATTTAATTGTAGGTATTGTATTTAATTAATTCATTGATAGTGTAGTGTTAGGTTTAATTGTAACTTAGGTTAGAATTTATTTTGCAGGTAATTTTGTATTTCTTTTAACTAGGTAGCTATTAAATAGTTATTAACTATTTAATAGCTATTGTACCTGGTTAAAATAATTACAAAGTTGCCTGTAAAATAAATATTAATCCTTAAATAGCTACAATATAATTATAATTTATATTGTAGCTATATTAGGGTTTATTTTACAGGTATGTATTTAGATTTAAATAGGAATAATTAATTTAATAAGAGTTAATTTATTTCGTTAGATAAAAATTATATTTAACTTAGGGGGGTGTTAGTGTTAGGGTTAGACTTAGCTTTAGGGGTTAAAAAATTTATTAGAGTAGCGGTGAGCTCCGGTCGGCAGATTAGGGGTTAATACTTGAAGTTAGGTGTCGGCGATGTTAGGGAGAGCAGATTAGGGGTTAATACTATTTATTATAGGGTTATTGAGGCGGGAGTGAGGCGGATTAGGGGTTAATACATTTATTATAGTAGCGGTGAGCTCTGGTCGGCAGATTAGGGGTTAATTATTGTAGGTAGGTGGAGGCGACGTTGGGGGTGGCATATTAGGGGTTAATAAATATTATGTAGGGGTCGGCGGTATTAGGGGCAGCAGATTAGGGGTACATAGGGATAACGTAAGTGGCGGCGGTGTACGGAGCGGCAGATTAGGGGTTTAAAAAATTTAATATAGTGGCGGCGATGTGGGGGGACCTCGGTTTAGGGGTACATAGGTAGTTTATGGGTGTTAGTGTACTTTAGAGCACAGTCGTTAAGAGTTTTATAAACCGGCGTTAGCCCAGAAAGTTCTTAACTACTGACTTTTTTCTGCGGCTGGAGTTTTGTCGTTAGATTTCTTACGCTCACTTCAGCCAAGACTCTAAATACCGGCGTTAGAAAGATCCCATTGAAAAGATAGGATACGCAAATGGCGTAGGGGGATCTGCGGTATGGAAAAGTCGTGGCTGCAAAGTGAGCGTTAGACCCTTTCCTGACTGACTCCAAATACCAGCGGGCGGTAAAAACCAGCGTTAGGAGCCTCTAATGCTGGTTTTGACGGCTACCGCCCAACTCTAAATCTAGGCCTTAGTTTTTTTTTTTTTAGAGTTGCATTTTTTTTATTTTGGGGGGTTGGTTAGTAGGTTTTACTGTTGGGGACTGTATTTTTTTTTACAGGAAAAAGAGCTGTTTAACTTACTACAATGCCCTACAAAAGGCCCTTTTATGGGCTTTTGGTAGTTTAAGTTTATTGTATTTGTTTTTATTTTGGGGGACTTTTTTTATTTTTAAAAGGCTATTAGATGAGGTGTACTTCTTTTTATTGTTGATCATTTCTTTATTATTTTTTGTAAGTTTAGTGTTTTTTATTTTTCGTAATTTAGTGTTTATTATTTTTTGTAATTTTAGATTTTTGTAATTTTTCTCGTAGTGTTAGGTTTTTTTAAATTTGAAGTATTTTTTATTTTATTTAAATAGTAAGGATAGGTTAATTTATAGTTTAATGTTAGGTTTATTTTTATTTCACAGGTAAGTTTTTATTTATTTAAATATAGTTATATTGTAATTTTAATTTAAAGTTAGGTGGGTGTTAGGTGTAGGGGTTAATAGTTTAATTTAGTGTTTTGTGATGTGGGTGGCCGGCGATTTAGGGGTTAATAGGTTTATTTAGTGGAAGAGATTTGGGAGGCCGGAGGTTTAGGGGTTAATAGGTTTATTTAGTGGCGGAGATGTGGGAGGCTAGAGGTTTAGGAGTTAATAAGTTTATTATAGTGTCTGCGATATCGGGGATCAGCGGAATAGGGGTTAATAGCTTTATTATAGTGGCGGTGATGTCGGGGAGTGGCGGAACAGGGGTTATTAACTTTCATTAGTGGCGGCGATGTCCGGAGCAGCAGATTAGGGGTTAATACATTTATTTAGGCGGCAGCGATGTCGGAGGCGGCAGATTAGGGGTGTTTAGACTTGGGGTTTATGTTAGGGTGCCAGGTTTAAACACAACTTTTTTTTCCCCATACACATCAATGGGGTTGCCTTACGGAGATTTTTAATTCCGCGATCACAGGTGTTTTTTTCTAACACTCTCTCTCCATTGATGTCTATGGGGGAAAGTGTGCACGAGGACGTCAAAGCAGTCCTAGGATTTTGTG